>NW_016912593.1:174518-181121 GCF_001483705.2 Eufriesea mexicana
GGTGGCCAACAACAGAGGTCTCCGCACGTTAAGTTTAGTTATGTTACGTTTGCATATATTACGTTTGGATAGGTTAAGATAGGATGGGGTTGACATTTTTTCTATGGGCTGCTGTCCGGTTGATTTCTACGCTATACGTTGCTCTACCATACTCTGCTCGACAGCCGGGATAAGAGCAATAGTGCTCGTGGAACGTTAGGATTAGTTAGGTTACGATTGGTTACGTTAGTATAGGCTATGTTTGGTTAGGGTTGTTACGACTTTCCTGCTATACGCTGTTATTCGGAGGACACATGCCCCCTACTGTGCTCTACTCTTATCTGCTGGACCCTGTGGAGGCTAGCAATGGCGGTCGCGGCCCGTTGCGTTGTGCGTTGCTACGTTAGGTTCGGTTATGTTGGTATGGGCTTGGTTTTGCTATCTTTGACTTTTCTCCTGCACGCTGCGGTTTTATGAACTTCTGTAACCTACTCTCCCCTAATGCGTTCTTCATGGCCCTTGGGAGGCCAGCAATAGTGGCCGCGGCACGCTAGGTTGCGCTAGATTGCGTTTTGTCAGGTTAGATTGGTTAGGATGGGACGGGGTAGCTTTGACATTTGCGTTATACACTGCTATTCGGAGGATACCTGCGCTCTGCTGTGCTCTAATATATTCTGCCTGGCTCTGTGGAGGCCAGCAGCTGCGGTTCCTTCAAGTTAGGTTGAGTTATGGTACGCGTGGTTAGGCTAGGTCAGGCTAAGTTTGGTTCGCCTTGCTTTGACTTTTGTGCTATACACTGCTATTCGGTCTCGGCACGTCAGTGCTAGTTATGTTACGTTTGGTTAGGTTAGGTCTGTTTGTGTCTGGTTAGGATATCTTCGACTTATCTGCTGTGCACTGCAATTATATGGGCCTCTGCGCTCCATTCTCCACCAAATGCTCTGCTTGGCGGTGGGGAGGCCAGAAATAATGATCTAGTTATGTTTTGTAGGTAACGTCCGGGTGTATTGCGTTTGGTTAGGTTATGGTAGGATGAATTTGACTTCTGTGCTGTACACAGGTTTTCGGAGGATTTCTGCTCTCCTCGTGACTCTACTATACTCTACTCGACTCTTGGGACGCCAGCAATGGCGGTCGTGTCACGATAGGTTGAGATAGGTTACGCTTACTAAGTTTAGGTTAGTTTAGGTTTGAATATGATGGCTTTGATTTTTGTGCTACACGCTGATGTTTGGTGCACTTCTGCCCTCTACTGTGCTATTACATGTTCTGCTTTACTCTGGGGAGGGGAGCAATAGATGTCTCGGCTCGTTAGGTTTGGTTATTCTATGTCTGCTTAGGCTTGGTTAGGCACGCCTTGTAAGGATATCATTGACTCTTGTGCTACACACTGCCATTCGTTGGATTTCGGCGCTCCTCTGTGATCTAATACTCTCTGCTTGTCAATGGGGAGGCCGGCAGTAGTGGCCGCGACGCGTTATGCTGTGTTAGGTTGCGTATGATTATGTTCCGTTTGGTTAGGTTTGAAGAGGATAGCTTTGGCTTCTGTGCCATACACTGCTATTGGGTGGATTTCTACACTCTACATTGCTCTACTGTGCCCTGCCCGACCCTGGGGAGGACGGTAACAGTGGTCCAGGCGCGTTAGTTTTATATACGCTACGCTTTGTTATGTTACGTTTGGTTACGGTAATAGAGGATAGCATTGACTTTTGTGCTATATGCTACTATTCTGTGAATTTCTGCACTACACTGTGCTCTAATATGCTCCGCTTGGCTCTGTGGAGGCCAGCAATAGTGGTCGCTGCACGTTAGGCTTTGTAGGGTTGCGTTTGGTTATGTTACGATTGGTTAGGTTAGGAAGGGCTAGCAATTGCTTTTGTCCTATACGCTGCTGCTCGGTGACTACGACGTTCCACTGTGACCTGATATGTTCCGCTTGTTTCAGGGAAATACAGTAACAGAAATCTTGGCACGTAATGCTGTGTCAGGCAACGTTCGTTTGGGTTAGGTTATGTCAGGTCGGGTTAGGATATCTTTGACATTAGTGCTGCAGACTGAAACGAAGCGGATATCTCTAATCTATTGTGCCGTAGTGTGTTCTGCTTGGATCTAGGAGGTAAGCAGTAGTGGTGT
The DNA here is from genome assembly GCF_001483705.2 of Eufriesea mexicana. Taxonomy (NCBI): domain Eukaryota; kingdom Metazoa; phylum Arthropoda; class Insecta; order Hymenoptera; family Apidae; genus Eufriesea; species Eufriesea mexicana. Next base: position 176,634 of record NW_016912593.1, read on the forward strand.
AGGGCGGTTAGGTGGAGTTAGGTTACGTTCGGCTGTACTATGGTTGCCTTTGTTATGTAAGGATAGCATTGACTTTCGCGGTGTACACCATTATTCTGTGGACTTCTTCGCTCTACCGTGCTTTACTGCATGCAGCTTTGCCCTGGGGCGTCCAGCTGTAATTTTCGCATCACGGTAGAGTGTGTTAGGTTACGTTTGGTTACGTTACGGTGGGTTAGGCTAGGAGGGGCCACCTTTGACTTTTGCGCTATACATTCCTGTTTGGCGAATATTTGCACTCCACTGTGCTGTGACATGTTCAGCTTGTCTCTGGGTGGGCCAGCATTAGTGGCGTCGGAACGTCACGTTGAGTCACGCTACTTATGGTTAGGTAAGGTTACGATATCTATGACTTTTGTGCTTTACACTACACTGCGGCGGACTTCTGCGCTCTACTGTGCTCTAGTATATTCTGGATGGCCCTGCGGAAGTCATGAAGGCTGTTCTAGGCAAGTTAGTTGAGCTAAGGTTACGTTTGATTATGTTACGTTTGGCTAGGTTAGGCTAGGATAGCTTTGACTTTTGTGCTATAAACTGCCGTTCGGCACATTTCTGCTCCATACTGTGTTCTCATATGCTCTGCTTGACTCTGAGAAGGCCACAAATAGTGGCCTCGGCACGTGAGGCTCACTTATTCTACGTTCGTCTATGTTAGGTTATGTATGGTTAGTTTAGCACATTTTCCACTATTATGCTTTACGCTGCTACTTGCTGGCTCTCTGCGCTCTTCAGTGCTCTATATATTCGGCTTGGCTCCGGCGATTACGCAATAGCGGTCTCGGCACGTTAGGTTAAGTTTGGTTGCGTTCGGTTATACCACGCTTGGACAGGTTAGGGCAGGATAGGTTTGAGTTAAGTACTATACACTGCTATTCGGCTCATTTCTGCGGTCTACGTTGCTCTACCATACTCTGCTCGACGCCGAGGTGGCCAGCAATAGTGTTCTCGGCACGTTAGGTTAAGCTGTGCTACGTCTTCGTTTGGCTATGATGGTTCGGGTCTGGTTGGGATAGCAGATAGCGTTGACTTTCTTGGCATAGACTGTTACGCGGCGGATTTCTGCGCTCCACTTTGCTCTACTATACTCTGCTCGACTCTGTGGAGGCCAGTAATAGTGGTCCTGGTACGATAGCTTGAGCAAGGCTACGTCCGGTTATGTTACGTTTGGTCACGGTTGGAGAGGATAACATTGACTTTCGTGCTATATACGGCTATTCGGATGACTTCTGGGGAAGCCAGCAATGCTATGTTACGTTTGGTAATGTTAGATTTGGCTGGGTTTGGTGGGGATAGCTTTGACTTTTGTGCTATACGCTGCTATTCTGTCGACTCCAGCGTCCTACATTGTTCTGCTACGCTTGGCTTGGCTCTCGTGAGGCCAGCGATACTGGTCGTAGCTCCCCAGTCTGTGTTATGTTATGTTTGGTCATAACAAGGTTGGCTATGTAATGAGGTGATAGCTTTGACTTTTGCGCAATACACTGCTATTCGGTGGAATTCAGCGCTCTAGAGTGCTCTAGTATATTCTGCATGGCGATGGGGAAGCTAGCAATAGTGGTCTCGGCACGTTAGTTTGAGTTGAGCTGCATTCGGTTACGTTACATGTGGCTACGTTCGGATACGGTAGCTTCGAATATTGTGTCATACACTGCGATGCTATTGATTTCTGCGCACACGTCCCTTCTAATGCGCTTTGCTTGGCTCTGGTGAGTGCAGCAATAGTGGTTACGCCACGCTAGTCTGTGTTATGTTCCGTTTGGCCTGGTTGGGATAGGACATCATTGACTTTCGCATAGTGCACCGCTATACCGGTGATTTCTGCGGTGTACTGTGCTCTAGTATGCCCTGCTTGGATCTGTGGAGGGCAGCAATAGTGGTATAGGCACGTTACTTTGAGCTATGCTACTTTCGGTTAAGTTACGTTTGGTTAGGCTAGGAAAGAGTAGCTTTAACTTTTGTGCTATACACTGCAGTTCTGTGGACTTCTTCGCTCTAATCTGCTCTCATATATTCTGCTTGGCTCAGGGGAGGCCAGCAATATGTGTCTCTTCTCGTTCGGTTTAGTTATTCTACGTTTGGTCAGGTTAGGCTAGGACTGGTTTGGATAGGATGACTTTGACTTTTGCGCTATACACTCGTATTCGGTGGATCTCTGCGATCCACTGTGATCTATTACTCCCTGCTATGCTCTGAGGAGGCCAGAAGTAATGGCTGCTGCGCGATAGACTCTGTTACGTTACATTTGTGTATGTTAGGCTCGTTTGCGTTAGTTTGGGATATCTTTGTCTTTTCTGCCATACGCTGCCATTTAATGAACTTCTGCTCTCTACTCCCGACTAATATGTCCTGCTTTGCTCTGAGCAGGGTAGCAGTAGTGGTCTCGCCACGTTGGGATGAGTTATGCTGCGTTTGGTTATGTTACGTTTGGTTAGTTTAGAACAGGATAGCTTTGACCATTGTGCTATACACTGTTGTACGGTGGATTTCTGCGATCCACAATACTCTAATAGGCTCTGTTTGGCTCTGCGGAGGCCAGCACCTCTCGTCCCGACAAATTGGGCTGAGCTATGTTACGTTTGGTTTGGCTTGGTTTGGTTATGCCTGGAAATTGTAGCTTTGACTATTGCGCTGTACACTGCTACTCGGACAATACCTGCGGTCTGCATTGCACTGATACCATCTGTTGTCTATGGGAAGGCCAGCGATACTGGTCGTCGCACTAGCGCAAGTGTTAGTTTACGCTAGGATAGGTTACGTTAGGTATCGTTTTGTTCGGATGGCATCGACTTTTATGGTACGCACCACTATTCGGTGACTTTCTGCTCTCTACATTGCTCTACTATGCTCCGCTCGACTTTCGGCATGCCAGTAATGATGGTCGTGGCGCGTTAGGCGCAGTTATGTTACGTATGGGATGGTATGGTTTGGCTAGGTTTGGCTAGGATTGATTTGATTGATTTGATTGATTTCGCGCTGTTCACAGTCATTCGGAAGATTCCTGCCGACCATTGTGCTCTAGCATATTCTGCCTGGCTCTGCGGAGGCCAGCAATACATGTCTCGACCGCTTAGGTGTAGTTGTTCTATGTTTGGTGAGGTTAGGTTATGTTTTCTTTTGTTAGGATGGCTTTGACTTTTGTACTATACACGGCTATTCGGTGGGCTGCTGCGCTCTACTGTGATCAAATACTCTCTGCTTTGCTCTGGGGAGGCCAGAAATAGTGACTGCGACGCGTCATGTAGGGTTAGGTTACTTTTGGCTAGGATAGGTTTGTTTGGGTTTGGTTAGTGTATCCTTGACTTTTGTACTATACACTGCCATTTAATGGACTTCTGCGCTTTGGTCTCCTCTAACATGATCGGCCTGGCTACGGGAAGTCCGGAAATAGTGGTCGAGGCACGTTATGGTGAGCTTGTCTACGTTAGCTTAGGTTACGTTGGTTTGTGTTATGTTTGGATATGTTTGACGCTTCTTCTGTGCACCGCGATTCTACGGGTTTCTGCGCCCTTCTCTCCTCTATGTTCCGTATGTCTCTATTGGTTAGGTTAGGATTGTTTGGGTTAGTTTAGGATATCTCTGACTTTCGTGCTGTACACTGCTATTCTATGTGCCTCCTCGCTCTACTATCCTCTAGTGTGCTCTGCTTCCTTCTGTGGAGGACAGCAATACTAGTCGCGGCAGGATAGGTTTAGTTACGTAACGATTTGTTATGTTATGTTATGTTGGTTTTGGTTAGAATGATTTCCACGTTTGTGCTATGCTCTGCTCTTCGTTGTACTTCTGCGCTTTGCTGTGCTCTAATACGTTCAGCGTGGCTCTGGGGAGGCCAGCGGTAGAGGCCTCGACACGTAGGTTGAGTTACTCTACTTTTGCTTAGGTCAGGCTTTGTACGGTTAGGTTAGGGTATCTTCGACATTTGTGCTTTCCGCTTCAGTGCGCCGTATCTCTGCACTCCACTGCGCTCTAGTATATTCTGCCTTGTTCTGTGGCTGTCGTCAATAGCGGTCTGGGCACGTTAGGTTTGGGTCATGTTACGTTTGGTTGTGTTACGCTTAGCTATGTGAGGAGAGGGTATCTTTGACTTTTGTGCTGTGCCTTGCTATTCGGAAGAATTTTGCGCACTACTGTGACCTAGTTTACCCAGCGTTGCACTGGCAATTCCAGGAATGGTGGCCGCGGTGCGTTAGGTTGGTATATGTTACGTTTTGTTCGGTTGGGTTTGTTTGTGTTTGGTTGAGATGCCTTTGACTTTCGTGATATGCAATGACATTCGACGAACGTCAGCGCACTGTTCTCCTCTAGTATGCCCTGGTTGGCGACAGGGAGGCCAGCATTCGCTGTCCCGGCACGTTAGGTTGGGTTAGGCTATGTTTGGTTATGTTCAGTTTGTTTGGATCATGTTTGGGTAGCTTAGACATCCTGATATACACTGCGATTCTATGGGTTTCT
>NW_016912593.1:181135-183688 GCF_001483705.2 Eufriesea mexicana
GTTTGGTTGTGTTACGGTTGGTTATGTTAGAAGAGGATAGTTTTGGCTTTAGTGCCATAGTCTGGTATTAGGCGAATTTCTGCTCCCCACAGTTCTTTAATATTTTCAGCTTATCTCTGGGAAGGCCAGCAATGGTGATCTCTGGACGTTATGTTGAGCCTTGTTACGTACGGACAGTATGGTTTAGTCTAAGTTTGTCAGGATATATTTAACTTTTGTGCTGCACTCTGCTGCTTGGTGGATTTCTGCTACCTACTGCGCTCTAGTATGCCGTGGTTGGCATTACGGTGGCCAGAAACAGTGTTCGCGGCACGTCATGGTAAGCTAGGATACGGTTGGTTATGTTACGATGCCCTAGGTTAGGAGAGGATAGCCATGCCATTAGTGCTATAGTCTGCTATTAGGTTAATTTCTGCGCCCTACAGTGCTCTAATATTTTCAGCTGCGCCCCGGCAAGGCAAGCAATAGTGGTTTCAGCACGTTATGATGAATCAGGTTTCGTTCGCCTAGGTTGGGCCAGGCTAAGTTTCGTCAGGATAGTTTTAACTTTTGTGTTGTACACTGCTATTCGGTGGACTTCTGCGCTCTACTGTGCTCCAGTATGTCCTGCTTGGCACTGGGGAGGGCAACAGTAGCTGTCTCGGCACGTTGGGTTCATTCAGGCTATGTGTGGCTATGTCTTGTTGGTATGGGTAAGGCATGGGTAGTTTCGACTTTTCTGATAAACGCTGCGATTATATGGATTTCTGAGATCTACTCTCCACTAAAGATTTCCGCTTGACAAAGGGGAGGCCAGCAACAGTGGTCTCGGCGCAGTAGTCTGAGCTACGTTGCGTATGGTTATGCAACGGTTGGTAAGGTTAGGACAGGATATCTTTGATTTTTATGCTACACACCGCCATTCGTTTGATTTCTGCTCTCTACTGTGCTCCAGTATACTCTGCTTGGCTCTGGTGAGGCCAGGTGTATTGTTCTCGGCACGTATGCCTGAGCTAGGTTGCGTTTGCTTATGTTACGTTGGGTTACGTTAGGATATGTTAGCTTTGACTCTTGAGATATACACATGTATGCGGTGCATTTCTGTGCTCTACATTTCTCTACTATACCCTGCTCGACTCTGTGGAGGCAAGCAATAGCGGTCCTGGCGCGATAGGTTGAGATATGTTATGTTCGGTTGGGTTAGGTTAGGCTACGTATGGTAAGAATGGCTCTCTCATTTGCGATATACAGCGCTATTCGGTGTTCCTGCGCTCTGCTCTCCTCTAGTATGCACTGCTTGTCTCTGCGGAGGCCAGCAATGGAGGACTCGGCTCGTTAGGCTTAGTTACTCTAAGTCATGTTAGGTTAGGTTGGGTCAGGCTTGGTTACGATATCATTTGCTTTTGTGCTACACACTGCTATTCGGTGGATTTCTACGCTCTACATTGCGCAACTACACCTTGTCCGTCTCTGGGGTAGCCAGTAGTAGTGGTCTCTGCACATCAGGTCAGCTGGGACTCGTTTGGTTGGGTTACGCTTGTTTAGGTCAGGTAAGGGTCGCTTTGACTTCTCTGCTATGCCCTGCAATCACATGGATTTCGGTGGTCACGTCTCCTCTAATATGCTATCCACGGCGTTGGCGAGGCCAGCAATAGTGGACCCGGCACGTTAGGTTCAGTTGGTCTGCATATGGATAGGTTAGGTAAGGAGATGGCAGGTTATGATTTCTTTGTCTTTTGTGCTATACGCCGTCATTTGGTGGATTCCTGCGATTTACATTGCTCTACTATACTCTGCTCGACTCTCGAGAGGTCAGCAATAGTGGATGAGGCACGTTTGTTTGGTTAGATTATGTTTGGTTGTTCTATGTTACGATGTGTTAAGTTATGATATCTTCAACTTTTGTGCTGCACAATGCAATTCGGTGGGTTTCAGTGCTCTACAGCACTCTAGTATATTCTGGTTGACCATGGGGACGCTAGCTACTCTGGTCTCTGCACGTTAGGTTGAGTTAAGCTACCTTCGGTTTTGTTACGCGTGGTTATGTTGGAAGAGGATATCTTCAACTATTGTGGCATGCATTGCGATTCTAGTGTATTCTTTCGCTCTACTCTCCTCCAATAAGTTCTGCATTGTGATGGAGAGGCTAGCAATCGTGACCTCGGCACGTTAGGCTGAGTTATGTTAGGTTTGGCTTGGCTAGGTTTGGTTACGTTTCACTGGAATAACCGTGACTTTTGTGCTATACGCTGCTATTCGGGTGATTTCTGCGCTCTTCATTGCTCCACCTGGCTCTGCCTGCCTGTAGGGAGGCCAGCATTGGTGATTGTGACACGCTTGGCTGAGTCAGGTTACGTTTGGTTTGGTGAGGGTAGGTTATGTTTGACTAGGCTGGCTTTGACATTAGTGCTGTACACTGCTATTCGGTGAACTTATGCGCTCTACTGTGCACTAGTATATTATGCTTGGCTTTGGGGAGGCCAGCAGTTGTGCTCTGGGCATGTTAGGTTGGGTACGATTGCGTTTGGTTAGGTTAGGTTATGTTTGGTTAGGCTGGGATAGCGTTGACTTTCG
>NW_016912593.1:184551-186565 GCF_001483705.2 Eufriesea mexicana
GCAGGCGAGGCCAGCATTATTGGTTCTGGCACGTTGCATTTAGTTAGGTTACGATCGACTGTGTTACGATGGGTTAAGTTAAGAAATGGTAGCTTAATATTTTGTGCTATACACAGCTATTCGGTGGATACGTGCACTCTGCTGTGCACTAACATGTTCTGCATTGTTCCGGGGAGGTCAGCAATAATGGTGTAGGCACGTTAGGTTGCGTTATCTTCTTCCGGTAATCTTAAGTTTGACCAGGTGTGGATAACGTGTCATTGATTTTTGTGCTTCACACTGCTATTCGGTGGATTTCTGCGCTCCTAATTGCTCTACTTTACTCTGATCGGCTCTCGGGAGGACAGCAATAGCGGTCGTGGCACAATGAGTTGAGTTAGGTATCGTTTGGATAGGTTAGGTTAGGTTACGTTTGGTTAGGATGGCATCGACTTTTGTGCTATACACTGCTATCCGGTCGATTTCTGAACTCTAAGGTGCTCCAGTACGACCTGCTTGGCTCTGCGGAGAGCAGCAATTGTGGTCTCGGCTCGTTAGGTTGTGCTAGGTTATGTTTGTATATGTTCTGTTGGTTTGGGTTAGGTTTGTGTAGCTTTGACTTCTCCGGTGTGCACAGCGATACTATTGATTTCTGCGATCTACTCCTCACAAATGTGCTCTTTTTGGCTCTGTGAAGGCAAGCAGTAGTACTCGCGGCACGTTGGGCTTAGTTAGGTTACGCATAGTTATGTTTCGTTTGGCTGTGTTAGGAGTGGATAGCATTGACATTAGTGCCATAGTCTGCTATAAAGCAGATTTCTGCTGCCTACGGTGACCTAATATCCTCAGCTTGGCTCTGGGATGGCCAGCAATAGTGGCCTTGGCACGTTATGTTGGGTCAGGCTACGTTCGGTTAGGTTGTGTTACGATGAGTTGGCTATGATAGCTTCATCTTTTGTGTTGTGCGCTGTTATTCGGTGGATTTCTGTGCTCTAGAGAAACCAGATATTTTCAGCTTGACCCAAGCACGGCCAGCAATTGTGGGCTCGGCACGTCAGGATGAGTCAGCCTACTTTCTCCTAGGTTGGGTTAGGCTACGATTGCTAAGGGTAGCTTCAACTTTTGTGCTGTACACTGCTATTCGGTGGGTTTCTGCGCTCCACTGTGCTCTAGTACGTCCTGCCTGGATGTGGGGATGGCAGAAATATCGGTCTTAGCACGTTCGGTTATGTTAGGTTATGCTTTGTTATGTTACGGTTTGTTAGGTTTGGAGAGGGTAGCATTGACTTTAGTGCAGTAGTCCGCTATTATTCAGATTTCTGCGCCCTGCAGTACTCTATTGTTCTTAGCTTAGCACTGGGAAGGCCAGCACTACTGATCTCGGAACGTTATGTTGAGAAAGGTTACGTTCGTTTAAGCTGTGATAAGCTAAGTTTGGTTAGGTTAGTCTTAGCTTTCGTGCTGTACACTGCTATCCGATGAACTCCTGCAACCTACTGTGCTCTAGCAGGTCCTTGTTGGCTCTGTGGACGGCAGCAATTGCTGCCTCTTCACGTCAGCTTGAATTGCGCTATGTTTTGCTATGTTCTGTTGGATTGATATAGGATTGGGTAGCTTTGGCTCTGCTGATATACACTGCGATTATATGGACTCCTGCCTTCTACTCCCCACTAAAGTGTTCTGCTTGGCTCAGGGAGGCCGGCAATAGTGGTCGCGGCACGTTGGGTTGACTTCCGTTACGTTTGGTTATGTTACGACTGGCTGGCTAGGAGAGGATAGCTTTTACTTTAGTGCTATTGTCTGCTATTATGTGGATTCCTGCGCCATGCAGTGCTCTAATATTTCCGGCTTGGCTCTGGGAAGGCCTGCAACAGTGAACTCGGCACGTAATGTTGGGTCATGTTACTTTCGGTTATGACGGGATAGGCTAAGTCTGGATACGATAGCTACACCTTTTGCCCCGTACCATGCTATTCGGTGGACTTTTGCGCTCTACTGTGCACTAGGGTACCCTTCTTGGCCCGGGGGGGGGGGG
>NW_016912593.1:187296-194610 GCF_001483705.2 Eufriesea mexicana
TCTGCGCTCAATTGCCCTCTAGTATATCCTACTTGGTTCTGGGATGTGTGGGAATGTCTGTCTCGTCACGTTAGGTTGAGTAGTGCTATGTTTGCTTAGGATCTGTTGGTTTGGGTTAGGTGTGGGTAGCTTTGACTTTTTTGATATACACTGTGATTCTATGGATCTATGGGTTCTACTCACCACTAATGTGTTCGGCGTGGCTCTGGCGAGGCCAGCAGTTGTGGCCTCGACCAGCTAGCGTGTGTTAGGTTACGTTCAGTTAGGTTGGGGTAGGGTTAGTATGGTTAGGGTAGCTTCAACCTTTGTGCTGTACACTTCTCTTTGGTGGATTTCCACGCTCTACCGTGACCTAGTACGTCCTGCTTGGATCTGCGTAGGGCAGCAATAGCGGTCTCGGTACGCTAGGTTGATTAAGGTTGACTTGCTGTGTTCCGTTTGTTAGGGTTATACTTGGGATGCTGTGACTATTCCGATACACACTGCGATTCTACGGATTTTTGCGTTCCACTCTCCACTACTATGTTCTGATTGACCCTGGGGAGGTTAGCAATCGTGGTCGCGGAACGTCACGTTGAGTTATGTTTGGTTGGGTTATGTTACGTTTGGTTAGGTTACGAGGGCGTAGCTTTGTCCTTGCTGCTATAGTCTGCTATTGGGTGGACTTCTGCGCCCCACAGTGCTCTAGTATTTTCAGCTTGGCTCTGGGAAGGCCAGCCATCGCGATCATGGCACGTTACGTTGAGACGCGTTACGTTCGGTTAGGCTGTGTTAAGCTTAGTGTGGTTATGATAGGCTTAACTTTGTGCTATACACTGCTATCCGACGGATATCTGCGTTCTACTGTGGTCTAGCGTGTCATGCGTGGCTCTGGGGAGTGAAGTAATAGCTGTCTCGTCATGTTAGGTTGAGTTACGCTATGTTTACTTATGTCCCGCTTGCTTGGGTTAGGTTTGGGTTGCTGTGACTTTTTTGCTGTACACTGCGATTCTACGAATTCCTGTGTTCGAATCACCACTATCGTTTTCTGTTTGGGTCTGGCGAGCCCAGCAGTAGTGGTCACGCCACATTAGGTTGCGATAGATTGCGGATTGTAATGTTACGTTTGGATAGGTTAAGAGAGGGTAGCTTTGACCTTAGCGCTATAGTATGCTATCAGGTGGATTCCTGCCTCCCAACTGTGCTCTAATATTTCCATCTTGGCTCCTGGAATGCCAGCAACTGTGGTCTCGGCACGTTGGTATGTCAGGTTACGTTCGGTTAGGCCGGGATACGCTAATTTTGGATATTATAGCTATACCTTTTGCGCTGTACACTGCTCTTCTCTGGATTTCTGCGGCCGGCGGTGCTCTAGTATGTCCGGCTTGGCTCTGGGTGGGCAGCAATAGCGGTCCCGGCACGTTTGGTTGAGTCAGGCTACGTTTGGTTATGCCCTGTTGGTTTTGGTAAGGCTAGGGTGGCTTCGACTTTTCATAATATACACTGCGATTCTATGGATTTCTGCGTTCTACTCTCCACTAACGTGTTCGGCTTGGCTCTAGGGAGGCCAGCAAAGGTGTTTGCTGCACGTTAGTTTGAACTATGTGACGTTCGGATATGCTACGGTTGGTTAAGTTAGGAGAGGACAGCTTTCACTTTAGTGCTGTAGTCTGCTATTAGGCGGATTTCTACCCCCTATGGAGCTCCAATATTTTCAGCTTGGCTCTGGGAAGGCCGCCAATGGTTGCCTGGGCACGTTATGTTGCATTAGGCCATGTTTGGCAATGCTGCGTTCGTTTGAGATAGGATTGAGCAGCTTCGACCTTTCTGATAAGCACTGAGGCTCAATTGATATCTGCGCCCTATTCACCACTTATGTGCCCTGCTTGGCTCTGTGGAGACCAGCAATGGTGGCCGCGGCACGTTATGTTGAGCTATGTTACGTACGGTTATGTTGTGATCGGTTACGCTTCGTTATATTATGTTAGGACAATTTCGGTAATGATAGTTTTGCCTTTTGCACTGTACACTACTCTCCGCGGATTTCGGCGCCCTAGTCTGCACCAATATGTTCTGCTTTCATCTGTGGAGGGCAGCAAGGGTGGTCTCGGCACGTTAGAATGTATGGATTACGCATGGTTAAGTCAGGAGTGTGTAGCCTCAAATTTCGTGTCTTACGCTGTTATTCGGTGGATTTCTGCGCTCTACATTGGACTGCTATGCTCTGCTCGTCCCTGGGGATCCCAGTTATAGTGCTCTCGTCTTGATAGGTTGTGTTTTGCTACGTTCGGTTAGGTTATGTTGTTCTCGCTTAGGCTTTGATAGCTTTGTCTTCGTGGTGTAAATTCTTATTAGGTGGACTTCTACGTTCTGCTCTGCTGTATCTTGGCTGGCCAAATGGAGGCCAGAAATGGTGGTCGCGGCGCCTTAGGTTTAGTTATGTTACGTTTGGCTGTGTTAGGTTTGTTTTGGTTAGGTTAGGATATGTACGACTTCTGTCCTGTACACGGTATTGCGGCAGACTTCTACTCCACACTGTGCTCCAGTGTGCTCTGCATGGCCCTGGGATGCCAGAAATAGTGGTCTCCGTACGTTAGATTGAGATAGGTTAGGTTCGGTTAGCTTAGGTTGGTCTGCGGTGTGTTGGGACATCTTCGACTTTTCTGCTATACATTGCCGTTCCTTGGACTTCTGCGTTCTACTCTCATTTAATATGATCCGCTTGTCGATGGGAAGGCCGGCAACAGCGGACTAGGCTCGTTACATTCAGTTGGTCTACGTTACGTTTGTTTAGATTACGTCAGGTAAGGTTAGGGTACATTAGTCGTTTGTCCTCTCCGCTGCAGTTTGGTGGCATCCTGCGCTCTGTTGTGCTCTAGTGTTTTCTGCTTGGATCTGCGGATTCCAGTAATATCGGTCTCGTAATGATAGGTTGTGTTAGGTTACGTTTGGTTAGGTCAGGATAGGCTACTTTGACTTTTACGCCTTACACTGCCCTTCTCAGGATTCCTGTGATCTACTGTGCTCTACTACATTCTGCTTGGCTCTGGGGGGGGGGGGGACTGGAGCAGTGGTCGCGGCACGTCATGTTGTTTTATGCTACATTTGGTTATGATAGGTTAGTTCAGGTTAGTATAGCATTTCCAAGGCTTTTGCGCTATTCACTGCAGTGTGGTGGGTTCCTGCGCTCTACTGTGGTCTGGTGCATTCCGCTTGTCTCCGTTGAGGTCAGCAGTAGTGGTCTCGTCAAGTTAGCGTGAGTTATGTTACATTTGGATGTGTTACGTTTGGCTTGGTTAGGAGAGGCTAATCTGGCCATTGTGCAATACGCTGCCATTCGGCGGATATCGGCGTTCTAATGCGCTCTAGTATGCTCTGCATGGCCCTGTGGTTGCAAGTAATAGTGGCCTCGGCACGTTAGGTTGGGTCAGGTAACGCTTCGTTAGGATAGATTGGGAAGTCTCGGTCAGGATTTCTTTGACTTTTGTGCTATACACAGCTATTCGTTGGACTTCTGCTATCCAGGGTGCACTAATATATTCTACTCGGCTCCAGGAAGGCCTGAAATATAGGTCTCATGACGTTATGTTTTGTTACAATACGTTTGGACATGTGAGGTTAGGTGATCTGAGGTCAGGACATGTTTGACTTTAGGGTCTTACACTGCAATGCGGTGGACTTCTGCGCTTTTCTGTGCTCTAATATGCTCGGCTTGGCTCCGTGGAGGCCAGAAACAGTGGCCGCGGCGCGTTATGTAGAGTTAGGTTACGCTTGGTTATGATAGGTTTGTTTTGGTTAGGATAGGTTATCTTTGACTTTTGTGCTTTATACTGAAATGCGGCGGATTTCTGGGCTCTACAGTGCTCTCACACGTTCTGCCTTGCTCTGTGGACGCAAGTAATAGTGGTCTCGCAAAGATGGGTTGAGGAAGGCTACGTTTGGTCAGGATACGTTAGCTACGGTTAGGTTTGTGTAGCTTCGACTATTCTGCTAAAAACTGCGATTCTATGCGTTTCTGCTCTCTGCTCTCCTCTGATATTTTCTGCTTCGCTCCGTGGAGGCCAGCAATTGTCTTCGCGTTGCCTTAGCTGGAGATATGCTACGTTTGGCTATGTTACGTTTGTTTAGGCTAGGAGAGGATAGCCTCTGTTTCTGTGCTGTACAATGGCATTCGGTGGATTTCGGCGCCCTGCTCTGCCCTAACTTTTTCAGTTTGGCTCCGGGAATGCCAGGAATAGTGGTGTCGGCCCGTTATGCTGAGTTAGGCTACGTTTGGTTAGGTTACGTTTGGTCAGGTTCTGTTAGGATACCTTTGACGTATGTGCTTTACACAGCAATGCGGCTGCTTTTTTCGCTCTTCTGTGCTCTTGTGTATTCTGCTTGGCACTGGGGAGGTCAGCAATACCGGTCTATGCACGATAAGGTTGGTTAAGTTACGTTTGCTTATGTTACGTTCGTTCATGTTACGTTCGCTTTGGTTAGGATAAAATTACTATGACTTTTACGAGGCAAGCTACCATTAGGCGGTTTTCTGATCGCTACTGTGCTCTAATATGTTTCGCACTGCTCCGTCGAGGTCAGAAATAGTGGCCACGGCGCGTTAGATTGTGTTTGGATACGTTTGGTTACGTTCGATTTGTTTCGGTTAAGTTAGGATATTTTTCTCTTCCGCTCTGTGCACTGCAGTGCGGTGGACTTCTGCCCTCTACTGCAGTCAAGAATGTTCTACTTGGCCCTGGGGATGCCGGTAATTGTGTTCCCGGCATATTAAGTGGCGATAGAATATGTTTGGCTCTGTTGCCTTAGTTTTGTTTAGGTTTGGATATTTTCGACTTTTCTGATGTACACTGCGATTAGATGGATTCCTGTCCTCTACTCTCCTCTAATATGTTCTGCTTGACTCAGTGGATGTCAGCAATACTTCTCATGGCTCGTTAGGTCGAATTAGATTACGTTTGGTTAGGATAGGTAAGCTTGAGTTAGGCTAGTTTAGCTTTGTCTTTTGTGCCACAAACTGCTATTCGGCGAGTTTCTGCGCTCCGCTCTACCCTAATAAGCTCTCCTTGGCTCTCAGGAGGACAGCAATTGTGGTCTCGGTGCGCTAGTTTGAGTTAAGCTACCTTCGGTTAGGTTATGATGGTTTGGGTTAGGTTTGCATATCTTTGACAGTCGTGGTATACACGGCAATCCGTTGGATTTCCGCTCTCCACTCTGCTCCGGTATGTTCCGCTTGGAACTAGGATGGTCAGCAATAGTAGTCTAGGAACGTTAGGCTTGAATATATTGCACTTGGTTGTGTTACGTTCGGTTACGTTAGGATAGGGTAACTTCCAGTTTTGCACTGTGCACTGCTATTCGTTGCATTTCTGCGCTCCGCTGTGCTCTAGTATACTCTGCTTGGCGCTGGGAATGCCAGAAATACTGCTCTCGTCTCGCTAGAATTAATTGGTTCTCGCTTGGCTGTCAGGTTAGGGCAGGTAAGGTTATGTCGCGTACCGCGATTAATGTCAAGCGATACGGACACGTTCACGGCGCTCCTTCTATTGGGAGGTATTTTCGGTGGAAAAGTGCGTTTTCTGGTGCGTGGGTTATTGCCATTCGGTGCGTGTGATGGGTGGGTGCACGTGGCCGTGGAATCGCGTCGCGGAGTGTGTCGTGGTGCCGATCAAAATTGAACCTCTTTGGATTTTTTCCCCTTTATTCGTGGCAGAAACGAAGTTGTGGACGCCGCTACGGCGCAGGTAGGCGAGGGAATGTTCCCACTGTCTACCGCGGAGACGCGCGCCTGCCCAGCGAGGGATGCCAGGGCCTACGGTCACAACACAATGCAAGCGTCGGAGCAGAGGCTCGCAACCCGTACAGTGGTAACCATCCCAGGGAAGCCGGACCATTTACCGAGGAGGGAAGGTACGGTTATAGTTAGTGGTGTCGGCGTGACTCCAGTGGAGCTTCCCTCGTCGATGGACAGGGAAATTATCCATACTGTAGGTGCTACGTGGCGCGTGACTCGTTGCACCGCATTGAGTAAGGCGCTGCCGGCAGACATCGAAGGGGAGTGCTCCTGCTTCTCTGGTGCCGTCAGCGTCACGGGCGACGGCGAAACGTCGTCTTCGTTGGTGTTCCCCGCGAAGAAGGCGAAGCGCCCGCGGAGGGCGGTGTTGGGGGAATGTGACTCATTCGAAGGTATGGAGGATATTGCTCTCGCCCCGAAGCCCACGAGCATAAGCCGGGCGAAGGCGACCCTCCCCACACGGGACGAGCTCACCAGAGTGCACCACCCGCTGTCTGTTGTGGAAATATCTGCCGTTGTATCCGAGAATTGCGCGAGGATAGAGACGATGGCAGACAAGAGTAAAAACCTGCACGGCCCATACGTTCGCGCCTTCCGTATGTGCGCCAGGGTGGTGGATTCGGCCGGATGGGAGTTGAGCCTCCAAGTAACAGCCGGCTGTGCCCACGAGACGATGGCAGAGAGGGTCCGCGTGCTGATAGCGGAGATCGCTGGTCTGCGGGAGGAGGATGTCCTCCAGCAGGCGGTTATAGCCGACTTGCGGGAGAACGTTGCATTCCAGCAGGCGGTGTTCGCCTCCTTGCGCCAGGAGCTGGCTCGGGAGCGGAGGCGGGTAATCGTCGACCACGCGCCCGCTCAAAATGAGCGTGCGTCCGCGGGCGCCGGAGCAGCGGCATCGGGGACCGAGTTCGGTATAGAGGCTGCCGTCGCGGCACTGAGTCTCCGAACCGACGCAAGGATCTAGGAGCTCGTGCGTACGATCCCCGTGGCGGCCGGGCCGGATGCGCCTGCCCGAGCGCCGGAGCAAGCGAGCTCTACCGCCGGCCAATGGGAGTTGAGCCTCCAAGTAACAGCCGGCTGTGCCCACGAGACGATGGCAGAGAGGGTCCGCGTGCTGATAGCGGAGATCGCTGGTCTGCGGGAGGAGGATGTCCTCCAGCAGGCGGTTATAGCCGACTTGCGGGAGAACGTTGCATTCCAGCAGGCGGTGTTCGCCTCCTTGCGCCAGGAGCTGGCTCGGGAGCGGAGGCGGGTAATCGTCGACCACGCGCCCGCTCAAAATGAGCGTGCGTCCGCGGGCGCCGGAGCAGCGGCATCGGGGACCGAGTTCGGTATAGAGGCTGCCGTCGCGGCACTGAGTCTCCGAACCGACGCAAGGATCTAGGAGCTCGTGCGTACGATCCCCGTGGCGGCCGGGCCGGATGCGCCTGCCCGAGCGCCGGAGCAAGCGAGCTCTACCGCCGGCCTGCGCGCGCGGCCAGTACTGATGGCCTCGGCGGGCATTGTCTCGGGCGCTTCCCATGGCGGGCCCGTTGACGCCCCGC
>NW_016912594.1:0-815 GCF_001483705.2 Eufriesea mexicana
GTATAGCAGAAACGTCAAAGATATCCAAACATAACAGATGCTAGAATAACCTAACCAAACGTAACCTGTCTGGACCTATCGCTCCTACATCACTGTTGCTGACCTCCCCAGAGCAAGGCAGAATATATTACAGCACAGTAGAGCGCAGGAATCATCCGAATGGCAGTGGATAGCACAAAGGTCACAGCTATGCTATCCCAAACTTACCAAACGGAACATAACCGAACGAACCTAACGAAGACAAACGCTTCTACTCCACTATTGCTGACCTCCCCAGCGCCAGTTGGAACAAATTGGAACACAGCGGAGCGCAGGAATCCACGTAATAGAAGCTTGCAGCGCAAAAGTCAAAGCTATGCTACCCTAACATAACCAATCGTGACATAACAATACGCAACATAGCTCAGCCTAACGTGCCGAGACCACTACAGCTGGCCTCGCCACATCCAAGCAGAATAATCTAGATCACAGTAGAACGCAGAAATCCACCGCACTGCCGTGTATGTCACAAAATTGAAGGATATCCGAACATAACGTGTCCTAACCCAAAATAACCGGAAGTAGCCTAACTCAAGGTAACTGCCCGAGACACCTATAGCTGACCTCCACAGTGCCAAGCAGAGCATATTAGCGCAATGTAGAGCGCATAACACCACCGAGTATCGTTATACAGCATAAAGTTAAAGCTATCCTATTCTAACCTTACCATGCTTAATATTGCCAAACGCAATCTATCTCAAACTAACGTGCCTATAACACTACTGCTGGCAACGCCCGAGGCAAGCAGAACGTACTAGAGCAAAGCAGATCGCAGA
>NW_016912595.1:0-2273 GCF_001483705.2 Eufriesea mexicana
TACCTGACCCAAACTAAACTAACCAAACGTAGCATAACTCAAAATAACGTGCCTGTTCCACCTGTGCTGCCCGCCCCCCAAGGGCCAAGCAAACAATATTAGAGCCGTTTAGAGCGTAGGAATCCACCGAGAAGTAGTATACCACAAAAGTTATAGCTATCGCGTCCCAACATAATTAAGCGTAACGTAACCAAACGTAACCAGACGCACGTAACGTGCCGCGACCACTGTTCTCCCGAGAGCTGAGCAGAATATACTAGAGCGCAGCGAAATCCATCGCATTGCAGTATATAGCAGAAAAGTCCAGCATACCCTGACTAAATTTGACCGAACCTAACTAATTCATAGTAGTGTAACTCAGCATAACGTGACGAGACCAATATTGCTGGCCGCCCCGGAGCCAAGCAGAGCATATCAGAGCACATTAGAGCGCAGAAGTCCACCGAATAGTAGTGAATACCACAAGAGTCGAAGATACCCTGTCCTAACCTGAAGTAACTTAACCTAGCCGAACGCAGCATATCTCAGCTTATCATGCCGCGACCACTGCTCCTGGCCTCACCTGAGCCGAGCAGAGTCTAGCAGAGCACTGTAGACCACTAAATTCCACCGAATAACAGAGTATAGTACGAAAGTCTAATGTGTACTTACCAATATTTTCCTAATATAACCTAACCACGCGTAACATATCCCAACCTGATATGCCAGGACCACTACTGCTCGCCTGGCCATGGTCGAGCAGAGCATGGTAGAGCAATGTAGAGCGCAGAAATCCAACGAATCGCAGTTTTTACCACAGAAGTCAATGAAACCCTAACCGAGCCTTCCTAAACTAACATAACGATACGTAACCTTACTCAACCTAACACGCAGAGACCACAGTTACTGGCAAACCTAGGGCCAAGCAGGGTATATTGTAGCACATTAGAAAGCAGAAATCCACCGCATTGCACTGAGAAGCACAAAAGACGTAGGTATCCTAGCATAACCAGACCTAACATAACCAGACCTAACCTAACCAAAGAAAGTAGAATATCTCAACGTAACGTGCAGCGACCACTGCTCCTGTCCAGCCCACAGCCAAGCAGTGCATATTATAGCACACTAGAGCGAAGAAATCTGCGGAATAGCATTGTATAGCACAAAAGGCAAAGTAGCATATCTTAACCTAGCCTAACGTGACATAGCCAAACGTAGTATAGCTCATCCCAACATTGCCAGACTGCTATTGCTGGCCTCCACGGAGACAAGCAGAATACACTGGACAACAACAGAGTCCAGAAACCACCGCATTGCAGTGAAGAGTACTAAGGCCGTGGATATCGTAGCATAACCTGACCTGACTTAACCTAACCAACCGTTGCATATCTGAACATGACGTGCCGCGACCACAGCTGCTGGGATGCCCGGAGCCAAGCAGTGTGTTGTAGACAGCAGCAGATCACAGGAACCATCAGAAAAATAGTGTACACCACGAAAGTCATAGATATCCTTACCAAACGTAGACTAACATTACCAAACCAAACATAACCCAACCCAAAGCAACGTGCCACGGACATTATTGCTCTCCTCCCCTGAGTCGCGCATAGTATAGTAGAGCAAGGTGGAGCGCAGAAACACAGCAAATAGCAGCGTAACGCATAAATGTCGAAGATCTCCTGACATAACCCGACACAGCCTGACCTTCCCCAACTCGCAATAGCTCAACATAGCGTGCCGCGCCCACCGTTCCTTGGCCCCCAGAGGAAGGCAGTATATTGTAGAGCACATTAGAGCGCTGGAGTCCATCGAATAGCGGTGTAAAGCATGGAAGTCGAAGCAGCCTGTACTAACCAAGCCAAACATAGCTAATCCAAACGTAACCTGACTTAACCTAACATGAAGAGACCCCTATTGCTTGCCTCCACAGAGGCAAACAAAGCATACTAGACCACAGTACCCCGCAGAAGACCACCGCATTGCCGTGATCAGCAGAAAAGGCGAAAATATTCTAACATAACCAGACCTAACCTTACCAAACGAAATGTATGGTCGCACAACAGAGCGTGCGGCGAACACTGCTGCTGGTATCCCCGGAGTCAAGCAGAATACAACACAGCACTGCAGATCACAGGAACCCACGGAATAGCAGTGTATAGCTCAATTGTCTAAACTACCCTGTTCTATCCTATGCTCAATTGTCTAAACTACCCTGTTCTATCCTCACGAAGCGTAGCATAGCCGTACGTGTCATAGCTGAACCTAACGTGCCTAGAACACTATTGCAGACATCC
>NW_016912596.1:0-1988 GCF_001483705.2 Eufriesea mexicana
CATACATATGGAGGGGTAATTCTACTGGCGTGCTATAGCCATTTCAGTGATACTGAATGTGGTTAGAAAATACAAATTTATTGACATTTTCGACCAATACGGTGGTGAGCTATCTTCCATGCATGGGTAAGGAGGAAAGATACTTTTGTCGTGCCATATCCATTGCAATGCTGTTGAATCTGGCTGGAAAATTCAATTTTATTGGCATATTCGACTAATATCGCGGTGAGTTAACTTTCTTGCATAAATAAGGGGGAAAGATTCAATTGGAGTGCTATTGGCATTGCAAAGCTATAGAATCTTCCAGGAAAATACAATTTTCTTGACATTTTCGACTAATATCGTGGAGAGCTAACTTTATTGCATAAATAAGGAGAAAAGACTCAATTGGCGTGCTAAAGCCGTCGCAATGCAATTGAATGTGGCAGGAAAATTCGGTTTTATTGACTGTTTTGACTAATAGTGTTGTGAGCAGACTTTCTTGCATAAATAAGGAGAAAAGACTCAATTGGCGTGCTAAAGCCGTCGCAATGCAATTGAATGTGGCAGGAAAATTCGGTTTTATTGACTGTTTTGACTAATAGTGTTGTGAGCAGACTTTCTTGCATAAATAAGGAGGAAATATTCTGTGGGCGTGCTATAGGCATTGCAAAGCAGTTGAACCAAGAAATATAGTACAATTTTATTGACATTTTCGACCAGAATCCTGGTGAGCTATCTTTCATGCATAAATATGGAGGAAAGATACTATTGGCGCGCTGTAGCCGTGGCAGTGATATAGAATGTGGTTGGAAAATACAATTTTATTGATATTTCCGACTAATATTGTGGTGAGCTAACTTTCTTGCATATATAAGGAGGAAATATTCAATTCATATGCTATAGCCGTCGCAATGCTATAGACTCTGGCTGGAAAGTTAAATTTTATTGATATTTCCGACTAATATTGTGGTGAGCTAACTTTCTTTCATAAATAAGGATGAAGGATACAATTGGCGTGCTACAGACGTCGCAATGCTATAGAATATGCCTGGAAAATTCAATTTTATTGACATTTTCGACTAACATATTTGTGAGCTAACTTCCTTACATATATAAGGAGGAAAGATTCAGTTCACTTGCTATAGCCGTCGCAATGCTATAGAATCTGGCTGGAAAGTTCAATTTTATTGACATTTTCGACTAATATTCTGGTGAGTAAACTTTCTTACATAACTAAGGACGAACGAATCTATTGTCGTGCTGTAGGCATTGATTGCTATAGAATCCTCCTGGAAAATAAAATTTTATAACTGGAAAATAAAATTTTGTTGACATTTCCGACTAATATCGTGGTGACACAACTTACTTGCATTGGTCAGTGGGAAAGATACTATTGGCGTGCTATAGCCCTTGCAATGCAATGGACTCTGATAGGAAAATTCAATTTTACTGACCTTTTAGACCAATATCGCGGTGAGCCACCTTTCTTGCATAAATAAGGAGGAATAATTCTATTGGCGAGCTATAGCCATTGCAGTCCTGTAGAATCTGGCTGGAAAATTCAATTTTATTGACTTTTTTGACTAATATCGTTGTGAGCAAACTTTATTGCGTAAATAAGGAGGGTAGATTCTACTGGCGCGCTATAGTCATTGCATTGCTATATCATCCACCTGGAAAATTCAATTTTGTTGACATTTTCGACTAAGATCGTGGTAAGCCAGCTTTCTTGCATAAAAAAGGAGAAAAGAAGCTGTTGTCGAGCTGTAGCCATTGCAATGCTTTAGAATGTGGCTGAAAAACTCAATTACATTGACACTTCCGGCTAATATTGCGGTGAGCTAACTTTTTTGCATAAATAAGGAGGAAAGATAATAATGGCGTGCTATAGCCTATGCATTCATACAGAATGTGTTTGGAAAATTCAAATTATTGACATTTTCGACTAACATCGTGGTGAGCTAACTTTCATGCGTATATAAGGAGGAAAGATTCAATTCACTTGC
>NW_016912596.1:2017-2253 GCF_001483705.2 Eufriesea mexicana
GATGGAAAATTCAATTTTATTGACATTTCCGTCTTATATTGTGGTGAGCTAACTTTCTTGCATATATAAGGAGGAAATATTCAATTCATATGCCATAGCCGTCGCAATGCTATAGAATCTGGCTGGAAAGTTCAATTTTATTGACAGTTTCGATTAATATTGTGGTGAGTTATCTTGCTTGCATAAGTAAGGAGGATAGATTCCATTAGCGAGCTATAGCCATTGCAGTCCTGTAG
>NW_016912597.1:0-11300 GCF_001483705.2 Eufriesea mexicana
ACAGCCAAGCTGGGCATATTAGAGGGGAATGGAGCGCAGGGTTCCATAGAATGGCAGCGTATAACACGAGAGTCAAAGATATCCTAACCAAGCCCAAACGAACCTAACCTATCCAAACGTAACAGAGCTTAACCTAACGTGCCGCGTCCAATATTTCTGGCAACCACAGAGACATGCGGAACATATTAGAGGAGAGCAGGGCGCAGTAATGCATAGTATATCAGTGTACAGCAGAAGAGTCGAAAATATCCAAACCTAACACACACCACCGTAACCTAAGCTAACGTAGACGAAGGCACCGTAACGTGCCACGAGCACCATTGCTGGCCTCCCGCGGGAGTAGCAGAGCATAGTAGAACAACGCAGAGCACAGAAGTCCACCGAATTGCAGTGTATAGCGCCAAAGTCAGAGCTACGCTTTCCTCATCTATCAAAATGTAACATAAGCAGACGTAACGTAAACAAAACTGGCGTGCCACGGCCGCTATTACTGGCCTCACGAGAGCTAGACAGGTACAGCAGGGCAATGTAGAACGCTGAAATCGTCCGAATAGCAGTGTACAGCACAAAAGTCTAAGCCATCCTAACCAAATGTAGCGAAACCTAACCTAGCCAAGCGCAACTTAACTGAACCTAGGTTGACGATACCACCATTGCTGACATTCTCAGCGCCAAGCAGAGCATATTAGAGCACAGTGGAGCGCAGAAATCAACCGAATGTCTGTGTATGGCGCAGAAGTCAAACCTGTCAAAAGTCAAACCTGTCCTATCCTATCCTTACCTAACATAACATAAACGGACGTTACGTAACAAAACTAGTCGTGGCACGACCGCTGTTGCTGGCCTCACAAGAGCAATGCAGCGTATAGCAGAGCAATGTAGGACGCCGAAATCCTTCGAACAGCAGTGTACATCGCGAAAGTCAAATCTATCCTAACCAAACCTAACCAAACCTAACATAACCTATGGTAACATGGCTCAATCTAGCCTGCCGACAGCGCTATTCCTGGCGTCCACGGAGACAAGCAGGGCATGGTAGCGCACAATAGGGCTCAGAAGTCCATAGAATAGCAGTGTGTAGCACAAAAGTCTAAGCAGTCGATACCTAACACAATGTAACCTAACCCAACCATGTCTAATCTAACTTAAATTCATGCGCCGCTACCACCACTGCTGGAATCCCGATAGCGAGCAGAGTACAGCAGAGAAATGCAGGGCGCTGCAATCCACCGAATAGTAGTGCGTGGCAGTGAAATCAAAGCTATCCTAGCTTAACGTATCCAAACATAGCGTAAACGAACGTAACGTAGCCCAACGTAACGTGCCTAGACCAATACTACTGATCTCTCCAGAGCAAAGCGGAACATAACAGGTAGCGCAATAGAGCGCAGAAATACACCATATAGCAGTGTACAGCACAAAAGTTCAAGCTGCCGTTTCCTAACCTAACAGACGTTAATGTAGACAAACATAGCACGGCTCAAAATAACGTGCAGCAGCCACTATTGCTGGGCTTCACATATTCGGGCAGAGTATTGTAGAACACTGTAGAGCGCAGAGTTCCACCTAGTAACAGTTAATAGCACGAAAGCCAGAGCTGCCCTAACCAAACGCAACGTAACCAAACACATCCGAACGTATTCTAACCCAACCTAACGTGCTGCGATCACTATTGCTGGCCTCCCGAGGGTTGAGCGGAGTATAGTAGATCAACGTTGAGAGCAGAAATCCACCGAAGAGCAGTGTATAGCACGAAAGTCTAAGCTACGCTATCGTTTCCTAACCAAACGTAACATAAGCGAAAGCAACATATCACAGACTATCGCGCCGAGAGCACTACTGCTGGCATCCCCATAGCCAAGCAGAATATACTAGGGCACAAAGGAGGGCAGAAACCCACCGAATAGCTGTGTATAACAAAAAATTCAGAGCCATACTAACCAAACGTAGTATAACCTAACCAAGCCAAGCGTAACAGAAGAAAGCGTATCGTGACACGACCGCTATGGCTGGTCTTCCAAGAGTCGAGCAGAACATAGTAGAGCAATGGAGAGCGCAGGAATCCACCGAATATCAGTGTATAGCGCACCAGCCCAAGTTATCGTATCCTAACCGAACCAAACGTTACCTAACCGTACGTAACATAACTACAACTAACGTGCCGAGGGCACTATTGCCGGTTCCTCCAGCGCGAAGCAGAGCATATTACCGTACTGCAGAGCGCAGAAATACACGGAATGGCAGTGTATAGCGCAAAAGTCAAACTACCCTGTCCTAACATACCAAAACGTAACATAAGCAAACGTAACGTGACAAATACTGACGCTCCACGACCGCTATTGCTGGTCTCATGAGAGCTAAGCAGAGTATAGCAGAGCTCTGTATGACACTTCAATCGTCCGTATAGTCTTGAACAGCAAAAGGTAGGAGATACCCAGACCTAACCTGACCTAGCCAAGACTAATCAAACGTAACCAATCATAACCTAACGGTCCCGGCCCGCAATTAATGGCCTCCCCATTGCCAAACGGGGCACACTAGAGGTGAGTAGAAAGCAGAGGTCCATAGAATAGCAGTGTAAAGCACGAAAGTCAGAGATATGGTAACCAAACGTAGCCGAAGCTAGCCAAGCGTAACCGAACCTAACATAACCGCACGTAGCATCACTAAACCTATCGCGCCACGACCTCTGTTTCTCCTCTAGAATGTCCTTCTTGGCTCACGGCAGGGCTGCAATGGCTGCCTCGGCACGTTCGGTTGTGTTAGGCTACGTTTGACTGTGCTCTGTTGATATGGGTTGGGATTCGGTAGCAATGACTTTCATGATATAGACTGCGATTCATTGAATTTCTGCGTTCTACTCTCCAGTGTTGTGTTCTGCTTATGTCTGGGAAGACCAGCAATTCGGATCGCGGCACGCCAATATAAGCTAGGTTACGTTTGGTTATGTTATGTTTGGATAAGTTCGGAGCTGGCAGTTTCGACTTTACTGCTATAGTTTGATATTAGGCGGATTTCTGCGCCCTACAGTGCTCTAATGTTTTCAGATTTGCTCTGGGAAGGCAAGCGACAGTGGTCTCGGCACGTCATGCTGTGTCAGGTTACGTTCGGTTAAGTTGGGTTAAGCTGGGTTTGGCTAGTGTAGCTATAACTTTTGTTCTTTACGCTGCTATTAGGTAGATTTCACCGCTCTACTCTTCTCTGGTGTGCCCTGCTTGGCTATGGAATGGCAGGAATAGTGGTATCGCCACATTATGTTGAGTTAGGTTGCGTTCGGTCAAGTTGGGCAAGGCTATGTTTGGTTAGGGCAGCTTCAACCTTTGTGCTGTACACTGCAATTCGGTGGAATTGTGAGATCTATTGTGCTCTAGCATGTCCTGCTGTGCTCTCGGGAGGTCAGCAATAGTTGTCTCGGAACGTTACGTTAAGTGACGCAAAGTTTGTTTATGTTCTGTTTGTTTGGGTTAGGCGTGTGTATCTCCGACTTTTCTGACATATACTTCGGTTTTATGGATTTCTGCGTTCTACTCACCGCAGATGGGTTCTACTTTGCACTGGGGAGGCCAGCAATAGTGATCGCGGCGTGTTAGGTACAGCTGTGTCATTACCGGTTAGGTTAGGAGAGGACAGCTTTGACTTTCCTGCTCTAGTCTGTTAGTAGGTGGATTTTGCGTGCTACGGTGCTCTGACATTTTTGGCTTTGGTCTCGGAAGGCCACCAATAGCGGCCTCGGCACGTTAGCTTGAGACAGGTTACGTTCGGTTAGGCCGGGTTTTGATATGTCTGGTTAGGATAGCTCTAGCTTTTGCGCTGTACACTGTTTTTCGGCGGATCTTTTCGCTCTACTGTGCTCTAATATGACTTGCTTGTCTCTAGGGGGGGGGGACGATAGAGAATTCGGGACGTTACGTTAAGTTAGACTTTGTTTGGGTATGTCCTGTCGGTTTTGGTTAGACTTACGTAGCTTTGACTTTTCTGATATACACTGCGGTTCTATGGATTTCCGCGATCTACTCTCCACTGACGTGTTCTCCATGGCTCTGGGGAGGCCAGCAATTGTGATCGCGACATGTTAGAGTGAGTTAGGGTGCGTTTGGTTATGTTACGATCGGTTAGGTTAGGAGAGGATATATTTGACTGTAGTGCTATAGCCGGCTATTAGGCGGACTCCTGCGCCCTGCATTGCTCTAATGTTTGCAGATTTGCTCTGGGATGGCTACCAATAGCGGCCTCGGCACGTTATGTTGAGACGGGTTACGTGCGGTTAGGCGGGGTTAGGCTAATTTTGGTCAGGACAGCTTTAACTTTTCTGCTGGGCACTACTTTCCTATGCATTTGTGCGGTCTACTGTGCTCTAGTATGTCCTGCTTGGCTCTGGGGAGGGCAGCAGTAGCCTTTTTGGTACCTTAGGCTGAGATACGCTATGTTTGGTTATGTTCCGTTTGCTTGGGCGAGGCTTAGGTAGCTTCGGCTCTTCTGACACACACAGCGGATCTATGGACTTCTGCGTCCTACTCTCAACTAATTTGTTCTGCTTGGCTCTGTGGAGATCGGCAATAGTGGTCGCGGCACGTCAGGCATTGTTTTGATATATTTGGTTATGTTTACGTTGGTTAGGTTAGGAGAGGATAGCTTTGACTATAGGGCTATAGTCTGCTATTATGCGGATTTTTGCGCCCTAGGGCACTCTATTTTTTTCAGCGTGGCTCTGCGATGGCGAACAGTAGTGGTCTCGGCACTTTACGTTGTGTCAGGTTACGTTCGGTTAGGTTGGATTAGGCTATGCTTGGTTAGTGTCTTACATACTCTCGTCCTGTACGCGGCCATACGTTGGATTTCTGCGATCTACTGGGCCCTAATATGTCCTACTAGGCTTTGGGGAAGGCAGTAATAGCGGTTTCTGTACGTTAGGTTGAGTTAGGCTATGTTTCGTTATGTCCTGTTTGATTGGGTTAGGACTGTGTAGCTCCGTCCTTGTGATATACACTGCCATTCTATGTATCTTTGCGTTCTACTCTCCACTAATGTGTTCGTCTTGGCTCTGGGGCGGCGAGCAGTAGTGGTCGCAGCAGGTTAGGTTGAGTTAGGATACGTTGGGTTGTGTTACCCTTGGTTAGGTTAGGAGATGATGGCTTCGACTTTAGTGCAATAGATTGCTATCAATTGCGTGTCTGTGCCCTAGAGTAATCTAATGTCTTCAGCTTGGCTCCGGAAGGGCCAGCAATATTGTTCTCGGCAAGTTACGTTGAGTCATGTTAAGTTCGGTTAGGTTGGGTTAGGCAATGTTTTATCTGCATAGCTTTATCTTTTGTGCTGCACACTGCTGTTCGGTGGATTTCTGCCTTCCAATGTGCTTTAGTATGTGCTGCTTGGCTCTGCAGTGGCCAGCAATAGCGGTCTCGGTACGTTAGGCTGAGTTAGGCTATGTTTGGTAATCTTGTGCTTGTTTCCGTTAGCTTTTGGCAGCTATAACTTTTCTGATGTACACAGCTATTCCATGGATTTCTGCGTTCCGCTCACCACTAGTGTGTTCTGCTTGGCTTTGTGGAGGCCAGCGTTAGTGGTCCTGTGACCTTAAGTTGAACTATGTTACGTTTGGTTATGTTACCGTTGGTTAGGTTAGGAGAGGATAGCTTTGATTTTAATGCTATAGTCTGCTATTATGTGCATTTCTGCGCTCTACAGTGCACGAAATATTTTCGGCATGGCTCTGGGAAGGCCAGCAATAGTGGTGTCGGCACGTTATATTGTGTCAAGATTCTTTCGGTTAGCCTGGGTTATGCTAAGCTTGGTTAGGGTAGCTTTACCTTTTGTGCTGTGCGCTGCTACTAGGACGATTTCTGCGCCCTGCTGCGCTCTTGTATGTCCTGTTTTGATCTAGGGAGGCCAGTAATATTGGTGCCTCGGCATGTTGGTGTGTGTTAGGCTACGTTTGATTTAGTTATGTTAGCCAGGGCAAGGTATGGATAGATACGCCTTTCCTGGTACACACTGATATTCGGCGGACTTCTACGTTCTAGTGTGCTCTTCTATAATCTGCTCGAAACTGGGGAGGCCAGCAATCGTTGTCGTGGAGCTTTATGTTCAGCTAGGTTGCGGTAGTTTATGTTACGTTTTGGTGTGTTGGGATAGGGTAAATTCGACTATTGCGCTATTCACTGCGATTCTATGGATTTCCGCGCTCTACTCTCCTCTATTACGTTCTTGTTAGCTCTGGGGAAGGCAGCAATTGTGGTCTCGGCACGTCAGGATGAGCTATGTTACGCTTGGTTACGTTAAGCTTGACGAGGATAGGAGTGTATTGCTTTGACTTTTGGGCTGTCCACTGCTATACGGCTGTACTGTGATCTAATGTCTTCCGCTTCGCCCTGGGGTGGACAGGAATGGTGGTTGCGGCATATTCGTTTTTGTTCATTATCCTTGGTATGGTTAGGGAAGGCTAAGCTAGATTAGGATGGCTAAGTCGTTTGTCTTATACACTGCTATTCGGTGGATCCCTGCGCTCTACAGAGCTCTGGTATATTCTGCTTGGCCGTGCGGAGTCCAGCTGTAGTGGTCTCGGCGCGTTAGGCTGAATTACGTTGCGTACGGTTATGTAACGTTTGGAAATGTTAGGAGAGGACAGCTTTGATTTTCATTCTATAAACTGCTATTCGCTGGATTTCTGCGCTCTACTATGCACTAGTATATTATGCTTGGCTCTGGTGGGGCCAGCAGTAATGGTCTCGGCACGTAAGTCAGAGCTATGTTGCGTTTGGTTATGTCACGTTTGGTAACGTCGGGATAGGATGGCCTTGACTCTTGTGCTATACACGGCCATTCGGTGCATTCCTGTGCTATACATTGCTCTACTATACTATGCTTCACTCTGGGGAGGCAAGCAATATCGGCCCTGGCACGATAGGTTGAGATAGGTTACTTTCGGTTGGGTTCGGTTAGGCTACGTTTGGAATGAATGGCACCGTTTTTTGTGTTATACACCGCTATTCGGAAATTTATGCGCACTACCCTCCTCTAATATACTCTGCTTGGCTCTGGGGAGGACAGCAATAAAGGTATCGGCTCGTTAGGCTTAGTTATTCCAAGTCCTGTTAGGTTATGTTAGGTCCTGTTAGGATAAGATATCTTTATCTCTTGTGCCATGCACTGCTGTTCGGTAGATTCCTACGCTCTACATTGCGCAACTATACCCTGTTCGGCTCTGGTGTGGCCGGTAGTAGTGGTCTCGGCAGTATAGGTTGAGTTACGTTTGTTTGGGTCAGGCAAAGGTAGCTTTTACTTTCCTGCTATATCCTGCAATCCCATGATGGTCTCGTCTCCTCTAATATGCTATCCATGGCGATGGCGAGGCCAGAAATAGTGGACCAGGCACGTTAGTTTCATTTAGGCCGCGTATGGTTATGTTACGCTTTGTCAAGGCGGGAGAGGATGACAATGACTTTTGTGCTATATACAGCTATTCGGTGGGCTTCTGTGCTCTACTGTGCTCTTGTATGTTCTGCTCGGCTTTGGGGATGCAAGAAATAGTAGCCTCGGCGCGCTTGGTTGGGACAGGTTCCGCGTGGCTTGGCCATGTTGGACCAGGTTTGGTTAGGATAGCCTTGACATATGTGCTATACACAGCTGCTCGGTAGATATCTGCGCTCTGCATTGCTCTACTGGCATCTGCTTGTCTCTGGGGAGGCCAGCAGTAACGGTCGTGGCACGTTTGCTTGAGTTAGCTTTCGTTTGACTGGGTTAGTTAATGTTGCGTTTGGTCTTGATTGCTTTGATATTTGTGCTATACACTGCTCTTCGTTGGATTTATGCGCCCTAATGTGCGCCAGTAAGTTCTACTTGGCTCTGTGGAGGCAGGCAATAGGGATAGCGTCGGGTTAGTTTGAGTTATGTTACGATTGGTTAGGTTAGGGGAGGACAGCTTTGACTTTTGCGCTACGCAATGCTATTCGGCAGATATCTGCGATCTGCATTGCTCTGCCCTCCTCAGCTTTTCTTCGGGGTAGCCAGCGATAGTGGTCGTGTCGTGTTTGGTTTAGTTATGTTACATTTGGCTTGGATGTGTTAGGTTATGTTTGTTAATGGTTTCATCGACATTTGTCCTTTACACTGCCATTCGTTGGATTGCTGCTCTCCGGCGTGCTATAGTATTTTCTGCTTTGCTATGGGGAGGCCAGCAGTAGCGGTCTCGACACGTTAGGAGAGTCATGTTACGTTTGGTTATGTTACGTTTGATATTGTTGGGATAGGGCTGCTATGACCTTTGTGCTATACATTCGCATTCGGTGGATTCCTGCGCTCTACATTACTTTTCTATACTCCTCTCCACTATCAGGAAGCCTCCAATAGCGGTTGGGGCACGTTATGTTGAGTTCGGTTACGTTTGGTTAGGTTACGTTTAGTTAAGTTCTGTTAGGATAACTTTGACTTTCGTGATATACACAGACATTCGGTGGTTCCCTGCCCTCCACTGCGCTGTTCCATTATTTGTTTGGCAACGGGTTGGCGCGCAATTGTTGTCGCGGCACGTTAAGTTGAGCATGCCTATGTCAGGTCAGGTTATGTTAGTTTGGGTTAGGTTTCGGTGTCTCTGACTTTTTTGCTTTACACCGCGATTCTCTGGACTTCTGCGCTCCACTATCCTCTGATATATTCTACTTGGCTCTGGTGAGGCCAGCAATAGTGGTGGCGGCACGTTAGGTTATGTTACGTTGTGTTGGGTTATGCTAGCATGGGCTGCGTTCGGAGAGCTATGATCTTTCTGCTATCCACTGCCTTTATATTCACTTCTGCGCTCCATTCTCCTCCAATATGCCACGCTTGGCGATGCGGAGGCCAGCAATATTGGTCTAGGCACGTTAGGTTTTGTTAGGTCTCGCTTAAGTATGCTACGATTGGTAAGGTTCGAGAGGATGAATATGACTTTTGCGCTATATACCGCTGTTCCGTAGACTACTGTGCCATAATGTGCTCCAGAATGCTCTGCCTGGCTCTGCGGAGGCCAGCAGTAGTGGTCTCTGCACGGTCGGTTGAGCTATGTTACGTGTGGTTAGGTTATGTTCGTTTGCTTTGGTTCGGTTATATTTGACTTCCTTGGCATATGCTGCTATAAGGTGGATTTCTGCGCTCTACTGCGATCTACGATACTCGGCACGACCCTGGGGGGGCGGGGGGAAGCAACAGTGGTTGCTGCACGATAGGTTGAGTTAGGTTACGTTTTTTTGTGGTTAGGTTGGGTATGTTAGGAGAGGATAGCATAGACTTTTGTGCTATACTCTGCTATTCGGTTGATTTCAACGCTCCACTGTTGTCTGATAAGTACAGCTTGGCTCTGGCAGAGAAGCAATAGTGGTCTCGGCACCTTATGCCGAGTTAGCCAACGTTCCTTTGGGATAGGTTAGGTTAGGTCAGATTAGGTTATCTATGCTATTTTAGCTTTGCAATTCAACGCCGCGGACTTCTGTGATCTGCTGTGGTCTAGTATATCCTGCTTAGCTATGGAGAGGACAGAAATTGTGTTGTAGGTATGTTAGGTGGTGTTAGGTTACGTTGGTTATCCCATGTTTGGCTAGGTTGTACTAGGGCAGATTTGACTTTTGTGTTATAAGCTGCCGTTCGGTGGATTCCTGCGCTCCACTCTGATCTTATATGCGCTGCTTTGCTCTGGGAAGCCCAGAACCAGTGGGCGCTTCGCGTTATGTGGAGTTAAGTTGCGTACGGTTAAGTTAGGTTTGTTTGTGTCAGGATAAGGTATCTTTGGCTTCTGCGCTGTACACTGAAATGCGGTGGATTTCCGAGCTCTACTATGCTCCAGTATATTCTGCTTGGCTCTGGGGATCACAGCAATAGTGATCTCGCCAATACAGGTTGAGATACGATACGATTGGTTTGGTTACATTAGCCTTGGTTAGGTTTGGACAGCTTTGACCTTTCTGCTATACACTGCGATTATATGTGTTTCATCGCCCTACTCTCCTCTACTATGCTCTGCCTGGCTCCTCGGATGCCAGCAGTACTGGTCCAGGCACGTTGGATTGAGTTAAATTACGTTTGGTCGTGTTAGGTTATTGTGGGATAGGTTAGGATAGCTTAGACCATTGTGCTCAACACTGCTATCCTATGGGTTTCTGAGTTCTACGGTGCCCTATCATATTATGATTGCCTCTACGGACGCCAGGAATAGTGCTCTCTTCACGTTAGGTTGTGGCATGTTACGTTTGGTTATGTTAGGATAAGCTTTGTTTGGTCTGCATATCTACGACCTTTGCGGTATATACTTCTATTCGATGGATTTCTGCGTTCTACATAGCTCTGCTACACTCTGCCCGACTCTGGTGTAGCCAGCAATAGTGGTCGTGATGCGATATGTTGAGATATGTTATGTTTGGTTAAGTCAGTTTTGGCCAGGTTTGGCTATGATGGCTCTGATTTTTGTGCTATACACAGCTATTCGGCGTAATTCTGCACTTTACAGTATCTATTATGTTCTGCACGGCACTGGGGATGCCAAAAATAGTGGTCTGGTCGCGGTATGCTTTGTTAGTCTTCATGTGGTTAGGTTAGGTTGGGTCGCGTTATGTTGTGATGTATTTGGCTTTTCCGCTATGCACTGATATTTCGCAGCACCCTGAGATCTACTGTGTACTAGTATTGCTGCTTGGATCACGGGTTTCCAGCAATAATGGTCTCGGCACGTTCGGCTATGTTAGGTTGCGTTTGGTTATATTATGTTCGGACAGGTTAGGATAGGATAGCTATGACTTTTGTGGTATACACTGCTATTCTGCGTATGTCTTCGCTCTATACTGCTCTAGTATACTCTGCCCGATCCTGGGGGGCCAGTAATAGTCTTCCCGGAACGTTAGCTTGAATTAGGCCACATTTGGATATGTTACGTTTGATCAGGTTGGGAGAGGATAGCTTTGACTTTTGTGTCATATACTGCTATTTGTTGAAATTCTGTATTATACTGTGCTCTGATATGCTGTGCTTCGGCCTGGGTGGGTCAGCAATAGTGGTCATGGCACGTGAGGTTTGGTTAGGTTACGATTAGTTATGGTATGCTTGTTTGTGGTAGGTTTGGAAGGCTCTGACATTCTTGGCATGGACTGTACATGGACTGTCATTCGGTGGACTTCCGTCCTCAACTATGCTCTGCTCGTCCCTGGGAAGACCAGTAATTGCAGTCGCGGCTCCTTAGATTGTGTTAGGTTACGTTTGGGTATGTTACGGGTTGTTATGTTTGTAGGGCATAGCTTCGAATGCTGTACATTGAGGTTCTATGTATTTCTGCGGTCTACTCT
>NW_016912598.1:0-1148 GCF_001483705.2 Eufriesea mexicana
CTAACGTGCCGAGAACGCTATTGCTGCCTTTCCCAGAGCCGAGCAGGACATACTAGAGCACAGCAGAAATCCACTGAATAGCAGCGTACATCACAAAAGTAGAAAGTACCCAGTCCAAACCCAACCATGCGTATCATTGGCAGACGTAACGTTACTCAAACTTAAGTGCCACGATCGCTATTGCTGGTCTCACGAGTGCTAAGGGGGGTATAGGAGAGCAGTGTATAACGCTGATATCATACGAACAGCAGTCGATAGCACAGATGTCAATGCTAACATAACAAAACCTGCCAAATCTAACCTAACCAAGAGTAATCTAACTCGAACTAGCCCGCCGCGAGCACTATTCCTGGTGTCCACAGAGACAAGCAGAGTGTGTTACCGCACAGAAGAGCGCAGAAGTCCATAGAATAGCAGTGTGCAGCACAAAAGGCAAAGCCACCCTAACCTAACACAACGAAACCTAACATAACCAAACGTAATATAACATAACCTAACGTGCGGCGACCACTACTGCTCGCCTCGCGAGAGTCGAGAAACTCATAGAAGTGCAATGCAGAGCGCAGAAATGCACCGAACTGCAGTGTGTAGCGCAAAAGTCAAAGACACTCCATCCTAACCGGACCAAACAAAACAAAACGGAACGTAACCTAACCCAACCAGTCGTGCCTAGACCACTATTGCTGACTTGACCAGAACAAAACAGAACTTACTAGAGCACAGTAGAGCAGGAGCACAGAAATCCGCCGCAATGAAGTGCAACCAACAAATATCAAGGTTATCCTAACCTAACATGACAAATCCTAACCTAGCCAAACTCAACATAACTCAACCTCACGTGCCGATACCAATATGCTGGCCTCCCCAAAACCAATCAGTGCATACTATAGCAAAGTGCAGAGCAGTAATTCATCGTATAGCAGTGTATAGCACAACAGTCGAAGCTATCCAATCCTAACCTGGACAAACGTAACATAACCAAACGTGGCATAACAGTTCCTAACGTGCGGAGACCTCTATTGCTTGCCTCCACAGATTCCAACAGATTATATTAGAGCACAGGAAAGCGTAGAAACACACCAAAGAGCAACGTAAACCGCAAAGGTCAAAGAAATCTTAACCTAACCGGACATAACCTAGCCTAACCA
>NW_016912599.1:0-13752 GCF_001483705.2 Eufriesea mexicana
CAAACCGAACGTAACCTAATCTAACCTAACCAAACGTAACCTTGCTCTACTTATCGTGCCACGGCCGCTATTGCTGGCATGCCCAGAGCCAAGCAGAACGCACTAGCGCACTGTAGTGTATAACGCAAAAGTCAAAGTTACCCTATACTAACTTAACCACACGTGACGTAGCCAAACGTAACCTAACTCAACCTAACGTGCCTACACCACTGTTGCCGATCACGCCACAGCCAAGCAGAATATACTAGTGCACAGCATACTCATTGAAACCGCCGCATTGCAGTGTAGGGCGGAAAATGAGACCATACCGTATCAAACCTGACCTAACATAACGGAGCCAAAAGTAACCAACCCCAGCCTAACGTCCCTAGCCCACTATTGCTCATTGCCAAACAGGGCATAATAAGGGAGAGTAGAACGCAGAGATTCATAGAACGTCAGTGTGTGGTACGAAAGTCATGGGCATCCTACCCTAACAGAAACAAACCTAACATAACCACACGAAACCTAACTCATCGTAACGAGCCAAGGCCTCAATTTCTGCTATTCCCAGAGCAAAGCAGGGAATATTAGATCACAGTAGAGCGCAGAAATCCACCGAATTGCAGTGTGTAGCACAAAAGTCAAAGCTACCCTGTCCTAACATAACCTAACGTAACAGTGGCAGACGTAACGTAACCAAACCTGACGTGGCACGAAAGCTATTGCTGGCCTCACGAAAGCTAAGCAGAGAGTAGGAGAGCAACGTAGAGCCATGAAATCGTCCGAATAGCAGTGTACAGCATAAAAGTAAGAGAAATCCTAACCTAATCTGACCAAACATATCTATATAGGACCCAGCATATCCCAAACTAACGTGCCTAGCACAAAATTTCTGGCCTACCCACAGCCAAGCCGGGCATATTAGAGGGGATTAGGGCGCAGCGTTCCATAGAATGGCTGTGGATAGCACGAAAATCAAAGATATCCTAACCAAACCCATCCGAACCTAACCTAACCAAACGTAACCTCTCCCAACCTAAGGCTCTGCGGCTACCATTTCAAGTATTCCCAGATCAAAGCGGAGTATATTAGATAACGGTAGATCGTAGATATACACCCAAAAGCAGTGCATAGCACTAAGGTCAACGCTATTCTATCCTCACCTAACGAAGCGT
This sequence comes from Eufriesea mexicana, assembly GCF_001483705.2. NCBI lineage: Eukaryota > Metazoa > Arthropoda > Insecta > Hymenoptera > Apidae > Eufriesea > Eufriesea mexicana. The sequence goes on from NW_016912599.1 coordinate 1,158, forward strand.
AACCTAACCAAACGCAGCCTGACACAACCTAACGTGCCGAGAGCACTATTCCTGGGTTCCGCAGAGACAAGTAGGGTGTGACAGCGCTCAGAACGGCACAGGAGTCCACAGGGTAGCAGTGTGCAGCACAAAAGTCAAAGCTAGTCTAACGTAACATAACGTAACCTAACATAACCAAACGTAATGTATCTCAGTATAACGTGCGGCGACCACTACTGCTGGCCTCCCGATAGTCGAACAGAGTACAGCAGAGCAATGCGTAGCGCAGAAATCCACCGACTTGCTGTGCATAGCACGAAGGTAAAGCTACCCTGTCCTAACCAAATCAAACGTACCATAACCAAACGCAACCTAACTCAGACTATCCTGCCGAGGCCAATACTTCTGGCATCCCCATGGCCAAGCAGAGTAAACTAGAGCAAAGCAAATCGCAGGAATCCACCGTATATCAGTGTATAGCACAAAAGTCAAAGCCTTCCTAACCAAACTTAAGCTTACTTAAAGTAGCCAAGCGTAACATATACCAACCAAACCTGCCACGAAGTGCATTGCTGGTCTCCCCAGTGACAGGCAGATGCTAGTAGAGCAATGCAGTGCGCAGGTATCGACCGAAAAGCAGTCTACTGCACAAGGACAAAGCTATACTGACCAAACTTATCCGAAACTAGGAAAGCAGTGCGTAACATATCTCAAACTTGCTGGCCGAGGTCATCATTGCTGACCCCCAGAGCAAAGCAGAATGTACTAGGGGACAGGAGAGTGCAGAAATACACCGCACTGATGTGCAAGGCACAAAAGTCAAAGCTATTCTAACCAAGCCAAGCCAAACCTAACCAGGCCAGGCGCAACATAGCTCAATCCAACGTGCCGGCAGCAGTATTCCTGGCGTCCACAGACACAAGCGGAGTGCGATAGCGCACAGAAGAGCGCAGAAGTCCATAGAATTGCAGTGCGTAGCACACAAGTCGAAGCCTCCTTTGCGTACCACAACGTATCCTAAACAAGCCAAACGTAATTTGACACAGCCTAACGTGCCGCGACTACCATTGTTGGCATCCCGAGAGCGAGGCAGAGCATAGTAGAGATATGTAGAGCGTAGGGATCCTCCGAATAGCAGTGTATAGCACAGACGTCTAAGCTACCCTATCCTGACCTAACAAAACGTAACATAGCTCAGGCCAACGTGCCTAGACCAACACACCTGGCTTCGGCACGTCCAAGCAGAATGTACTAGAGCACAGTAGAGCGCAGAAATCCACCGAATAGCAGTGTATAGCACAGAAGTCCGAGCCATCCTTACCAAACTTAGCCTTACCTATCTTAAGCATAGGTAACCTTACGCAACAGAACGTGCCGTGACAACCATGGCTGCCCTCCCCACAGACAAGCAGATGCTAATACAGCAGTGCAGGGCGCTAATGTTGACCGAATGTCAGCTTATAGCACAAAAGTCGAAGCCATCCTTACCAAACCAAGCCTATCCAAACGTAACATAGCACAACCAAACCTGCCATGATCGTCATTACTGGCCTCCCCGGAGACAAGCAGATGCTAGTAGACTAGTGGACTGCACAGATATCGAACGAAAAGCATTGTACAGCACAAAAGTCAAAGCAACTCTAACCAAAAATATATCCGAAGCCTTGCAAAGCGACGCGTAACCTAACTCAAACTTGCCTGCTGAAACCACCATTGCTGGCTTTGCAGGACCGAGCAGGACACACTAGCGCACAGCAGAGCGCATAAGTCCCCCGAAAAGCCGTTTACACCGCAAAAGTCAAAGCAATTCATACATAACTTAAGCTAACATATCCTCACCAAACGTAGCCTATTTCAACCCAACGTAACAAGGCTGCTACTACTGACCACCCTAGAGTCGAGCAGTGTAGAGCAGAGCAATGCATAGCGTAGAAATGCTTCGAATAGGGGTGCATAGCACAAAAGTCAAGGCTACCCCAACCTAACATGACCAATAGTAACATTCCCAAACGTAGCACAACCTATCGTGCCATGACCACTATTGCTGGCCTCCCCAGAGTCGAGCAGGGAACAGTAGAGCACAGTAGAGCGAACAGAGCCACCAAATAGCGATGAACAGTCAAAGACACCCTGACCTATGCAGGCTTAACATGACCTAACCAAACGTTGAATAGCTATATCTAACGTGCCGCGAACACAATTGCCGGCTCCCCCAGAGACAAGCAGAACATGACAGAGTGACGTCGGGCGCAGAAATCCCTAGATACGCAGTGTCCAGACGAAAAATCAAAGCCATCCTGACCGTACCAACGCTAAGTAACCTAACCGAACGTATCCCACCTCGAACTAACATGCCAAGACAGCTATTCCTGGCCACCACGTCGCCAACCAGGGCATATTAGAGGAGAACAGAGCGCTGAAGTCTATAGTATATCACTGCACATCACGAAAGTCAAAGGTATCTCAACCTAACCCAAACAAGCCTAACCTAACCAAGCGTAGCCTCTCTCGCACTAAGGCGCCGCGGCCACTATTTTTGGAATTCCCAGAGCAAAGCAGGAAAACTAGGCCACAGTAGGGCGCTAAATTCCACCGAATAGCAGTGCACAGCACAAAAGTCAAAGATACCCTGTCCTCACATAACCATGCGTAACACAACCAAACGTAGCATGACACAACCTGTCGTGCCCAGACCACTATTGCTGACAACCACAAAGCATGGCAGAATATACTAGAGATCAGTGGAGCGCAGGAATCCGCCGCACAGAAGCGTAAAGCATACAGGTCGAAGATACCCTAATCTAACGGTACATAACCTAACATAAGCAAAAGTAGCCTATCTCAACCTAACGTGTCGAGGCCTCTACCGCTGGCCTCCCCAGAGCCAAGCAGAACATATTAGAGAACAGTAAAGCGCAGAAATTCAATGAACAGCAGTGTATAGCGCAAACGTGGAAGCCATCCTAACCAAACCTAACCTAACATAACCTAGCAAATTGTTACGGAACTAAACCTAACGAGCCGCGACTACTATTGATGGCCTCCACAGAGCGAAGCAGAGCTTATTATACGAGGAGAGTAGAGCGAGGAGGCACATAGAATGGCAGTGTACAGCACGAAAGTCGAAGCTACCCTATCCTAACCTAACCACACCTTACACAAGCATACGCAGCACAACGAAGCCTAACGTGCTGCGACCACCATACCTGACGTCCCCGGAGAATGGCAGAGTGTTACAGCGCACAGTAGATCGCAGAAATCCGCCGCATTGTGGTTTAAGGCAGCACAGTAGAAGATATCCTAACCAAACTTGACCTAACCTAACCGAACCAAACGTAACATAAGCACGTATCGTAAACCAACTTGACATGCCGGAAAGGCTACTGCTGGCCTCGCGAGAGCTAAGCATAGTATAGCAGTGCAATGTACAACGCTGATATCTCCCGAATTGCGATGCCTCGCAAAAAAGCGAGAAGTATCCTAAGCTAATATGACATAACCTAATTTTTTGAAGCGTAACCAATCAAAACCTAACGTGCCTAGCTGACAGTAGCTGTCCTCCCAAACGCCAAGCAGTGCATATTAGAGGAGAGTAGAGCGCAGAAGTCCATACAGCGTCGGTGCATAGGGCATAGATATCTGAAACGAACCCATAGGCACCTTGCCTAGCCAAACGTAACCTGACCCAACCTAACGCGCCGCAGCCGCAACTACTGGCCTCCCGAAAGCAAACAGGAGATTATTTGAACACAGTGGAGCGCAAGTGATAGCGCAAGTAGAGCGCAGAAGTCCAGAGGATAGCAGTGTGTAGCTGAAAAGTCAAAGCTATCCCAGACCAACCAAACATAACCTAAACAAACCAATCGCAATCGAACAAAGCCTAACGTGAAGCGACCACTATTGCCGGCCTTATAACAAAACATAACCGAAACAAACCAATCGCAATCGAACAAAGCCTAACGTGAAGCGACCACTATTGCCGGCCTTCCCACAGTCGAGTAGGGTATAGTAGGGCAACGAAGGGCGCAGAAAACCTCCGAATTGCAGTGTATAGCACAAAGGTCAAAGCAATTCTGTGCTAACCAGAACAAGCGTAACGCAACCAAATGAAGCCTAACTAATTCCAACGTGCCGAGACCACTATTACTGACATCCCAAGTGCCAAGCAGAACATAATGAGGGAGAGTAGAGCGCAGAAATACATATAATCGCAGTGCACAGCACAGTAGTCGAAGCTGACTTATCCCAACGTAACCAAACGTAACATAGCCGAACGCAGACTAGCTCCACATAGCGGGCCTGGAACAATATTTCTTGCTCCACCAGATCTGAACAGGACATACTAGAGAAAAGTAGAACGCACTTATACACCGCATTGCAGCGAACAACACAAAAGACAAAGGTATCCTAACCTAACCCAAGCTAACATTACTTAGCCTGGCATGGACAAACTCAACGTAACGTGCCGCAACCACTACTGCTGGCCACCACTGTGCTAAGTAGATTTCAGTATAGCACTGTAGAGGTCAGGTATGCACAGAGAAGCAGTATATAACATGAAAGTTACAGCTATACGAACCAAACATACCCTATCCTAACATAACTGACCGCAACAAACTCAACCTATCGTGCCGCGAACACTTTTCCTAGCTACCCCTGAGACAGGCAGATTTTGATTGAGCAACTTAGAGCGCAGGAGTCCATGGACCAGCATTGTCTAGCTCCAAAGTCAACGCTATCCCAAACTAATCCGACGTAATGTAACCTACCCAAGCTTAATGCAACTCAACATATCGTTCCGCGACTGCCATTGCTGGCCTCCTCAGGGCCATGCTAAACACATCAGACGAGCGTAGGGCGCAGAAATCCGTAAAATCGCAGTTTACAGCGGAAATATCGAAGATGTCCAAACCTAACCCATGCGAACATAAGCTGACCAAACGTAATCTAGCGCAGCCTAACATGCCGTGGCCTCTGCCTCTGACTTCGCCGGAGTAAAGCAGAGCATATTAGAGCATAGTAGCGCGGAGAAATCCATGGAATGGCAGTGTATTGCACAAAAGTCAAAGCTATGCTCTCCTATCCTGACGAAACGCAGCATAACTATACGAAACGTATCCAAATCAGGGGTGCCACGACAATTATTGCTGACATCACCAGAGCCAAGCAGGGTATACGAGAGCAGAGCAGTATGCTGAAATAGACCGAATAGCAGTGTACAGCACAAAAGTTCAAGCTACTCCAACCAAACGTAGCCAAGGCTAGTCTAACCATGCGTAGCATGGTAAAGCCTAACCTGCAGCGACATCCATTCCTGGCATACGGAGAGACAGGTAGTACATATTAGATGAAAGTGGAGAGCAGAAGTCCATAGAATGGCAGTGAATAGCCGAAAGGTCACAGCTATCCAAACCTAACCCGTGCTAACATAACCTAACCGAACGTAATATAATTCAACATAACATGCCGCGGCCACTCCAGAGCAATGCAGGGCACATTAGAGCACAGCAGAGAGCAGAAATCCACGGAAGAACCATCTGCAGCACAACTGAACCTAACTTGCCGCGACCACTATTGCTGGCCTCCCGAGTGTCGAGCGGAGAATAGTAGAGCAGTGCAGAGCGCGGAAGTCCGCCGAATAGCAATGTATAACACAAAAATTAAGGCTATCCTATCCAAACCAGACCATGCGTAACGCAAGGAAACGTAGCCTAGCTCTTCCTCACGTACCGAGACCACCATTACTGCCCTCCGCACGGACAAGCAGAATATATTAGGGTCGAATAGAGCACTGGAATCCTCCGAATAGCATTGTATAGCACAAAAGTCGAAGCCATCACAAAAAACCAAAAATAACCTAACAGGACGAGGCCACAATTACTGGCCTCCGCAGAGCCAAGCCGAGCATAGTAGAGCAATGTACAACGCAGAAATCCACCGAATAGCAGCGTATAACACAAAAGTCAAAGCCATCCTAACCAAACGTAACCTAACGTTACCCAACCCAACGTAACCTGACCCATTCTATGATGCCACGTCCGCTATTGCTGGTCCGCCCAGAGTCGTGCAAGGTATGGCACAGCAATGAAGGGCACAGGAATCCACCGAATAGCAGCGAACAGCGCAAAGGTCAAAGTTACATTATGCTTACCTGTCCGTTACATAACGTAACCTAACGTCAGAGAGCACTATTCCTGGCGTCCACATAGACACGCACGGTGTGATAGCGCACAGAAGAGCGCAGAAGTCAAAGGAATAGCAATGTGTAGCACAAAAGTCAAAGCCATCGTAGCCTAACACAACGAAACCGAACCTAGCCAAAGGTAATATAACTCAACCTAACGTGCGGCGACCGCTATGGCTACCCTGACGAGAGTCCAGCAGGGTACAGTAGAGCAATGTAGAGCGCAGAAATCCACCGAAATGCAGTGTACAGCACAAAAGTCAAAGCTACCCTTTCCTAACTTTACTGAACGTAACATAACCAAACGCAGCGTATCTCAGATTAACGTGCCGAGACCGATACTGCTGGCTTCCCCATAGCCAAGCAGAATGTACTAGGACACAGCAAAGCGAAGTAATCCAACGAATAGCAGTGTATTGCACAGAAGTCAAGCCATCCTAACCGAAATTAACCAAACCCAACATATCCAAACGTAACCAAGCTAAGCCAAACGTGCCACGTCCACTGTTGCTGGCATCCCCAGAGACAAGGAGATACTAGTAGAGCAACGCAGAGCGCAGATGTCGACCGAATAGCAGTGTAAAGCACAAAGGTCAAAGCCACACTATCGAAACCTGTCTGAACCTAGCCAAGCCATTCGTAACATAACTCAAACCTGCGAACCGAGACCGCCATTACTGGCCTCCAGAGAGCCAAGCAGAGCGTACTAGAGCACAGTAGATCGCAGACATACAACGTACATCAGTGTACAGCACAAAAGTCAAAGCTGTCCAAACTTAACACAACCAAACGTAACCGAAGATAACGTATCGTGGCTCAAGCTATCGTTGCGACAGCACTACCACTGGCCTCCCCAAAGTCAAGCAGAGTACAGTAGAGCAATGTAGATCGTATGAATCCTCCGAATAGCGGTATATGGCACAAAAGTCAAATCTAACCTGCTCCGACCTAACGAAACGTGGCATATCCAAACGCAACATATCCCTGCCTAACGTGCCGAGACCACTACTCCCGGCCTCCCTATAGCCGAGCAGAGTATACTAGAGCACTGTAGAGCGCGGAAATCCTACGATTAGCGGAGTATAGGATAAAAGTCACAGCCATCGTAACAAAGCATTACCTAACGTAACATAGCCAAGCGTACAATAACTATTCCAAACGTGTCACGACCGCTATTACTGGCCTTCCCATAGGCAAGCAGAGGATGGCAGAGCAATCGGCAGATATTGGCCGAATAGCAGAGTACAGCAAGATGGTCAAAGCTATACTTACCAACCTAGTCAAGCCGAACGTAACATATGTCAACCTAACTAGACGAGACCAGAGTTGCAGGCCTCCCCAGAGCCAAGCAGTACGCATTAGAGCACAGTAGATCGCAGACATCCACCGTATGGCAGTGTGCAGCACAAATGTCAAAGCTAACCTGTCCGAACATAGCCAAACGGAACGTAACCGAACGCGGCGTACCTGCTCCTAATGTGCCGAGGCCACTATCACTGCCCTCTTCACGGCAAACAAGAACATATTAGAGGAGAATAGAGCGCAGAAATCCATCGAATCGCAGTGCATTACACAAGAGTTGACGATACCCTAACCTAACGTAGCCAAACGTAACATAGCCCAACGTAGCCTTGCACAACCTAACGTGCCGCGTCCAATATTGCTTGCCTCTCCAGGGCAAACCGGACGTAACCTTACAAACGCAAGGCGCCGCGGCCACTATTGTTGGCCTTGCCAGAGCCAAACTGAAAATATTACAGCATTGTAGGGTGCAGATGTCCATCTAATAGCAGACTATAGGACGAAAGTCAAAGCTATCCTCTTTTAGCATACACAATAGTAACATCCGCAAGCAATCAAACTCTACCTATCGTGCCGCGAACACTGTTGCTGCCCACCCCATAGACAAGCTGGACGCACTAGAGCTCAGTAGAGCGCAGAAGTCCGACGAATACCTGTTTACAGCACAAAAGATCAGGCTATCCTAACCAAACTTTTCCTATGCCAAACTAACCGAACGTAACTTGGCTCAACATTACGTGCCGGTACCCATATTGCTGGCCTTCCCAAAGCCTAGCTGAAAATATTTCGTGCACTGTAGGGCGCAGAGAGCCACCTAATAGCAGACAATGGCACTGAAGTCAAAGCTATCCTCTTTTAACATACACAATAGTAACATCCGCAAGCAATCATACTCAACCTATCGTGCCGCGAACACTATTGCTGCCCGCCCCATAGACAAGCTGGACGCACTAGAGCTCAGTAGAGCGCAGAAGTCCGACGAATACCTGTTTACAGCACACAAGATCAAGCTCTCCTAACCAAACTTAACCTATACCAACATAACAGAACATAACCAGACTCAACATAACGTGCCGAGATAACTATTGCTGGCCTTCGGATAACCCAGCTGAAAACATTAAAACACTGTAGGAAGCAGAAATCCACCTAGCAGCAGAACACTGCACTAAAGTTAAAGCTATCCTCTCCTAACCTAACCGAACGCGACATAACCAAACGCACCCTAACTCACCCTGTCGAGCCGCGATCACAATTACTGTCCTCTCCAGAGCCAAGGAGAATACATTAGTGGAGATTAGAACGCAGAAATCCATAGGACCGCTGTGTGTATCAGAAAAGTCGAAGCTACCCAAACCTAACCCAAACCAACAGAGCGTAAACAAACGTAGCCTAACGCTACCTAACGTCCGAGACCGCAATTTCTGCCCTCCAAAGAACCAAGCAGGACACGCCAGAGCACAGTACAGAGCGCAGGAGTCCACCGAATAGCTGCGTACACAACAAAGGTTAAAGCTATACAAATCAAACGTAGCCTAACCCAACCTAACCGAACGAAACGGGCTCAAAATAACGTTCAGAGACAACTATTGCTGGCCATCCCAGAGACAGGCTGAAAGTATTAAACCTATGTAGGGCGCTGACGTTCACCTAACAACAGACTATAGCACTAAAGTCACTGCTAACCTCTCGCGGCATAACCAACCGTAACATTACCAAACGTAACCTAGCTCAGCCCAAAATACCGAGTCCACTATTGCTCGCCTTCCCAGTGCCAAGCTGAAAATATTATCGCACTGTATGGAGCAAAAATCCATCTAATAGCGGGCAATAGCGCTAAGGTTAAGGCTATACTCTCCTAACCTTACCAACCGCAACATTACCAAACGTAACCTCACACAACCTAACGTGCCACGAGCACCATTGCTGGCCTTCACAGAGCCAAGCAGAATACGCTAGTGAAGAGTAGAACGCAGATATCCATATAATCGCAGTGTATGTCAGGAAATTCAAAGCTACAAAGGCCTAACGCAAACGAACAATTCATAGACACACATAACCTAACAAAACCTATCGCGCGGTGACAGCCATTGTTGCCCTCCCCAGAGACAAGGAGGACATACTAGAACGCAGTAGGTGCAGACATCCACCGAATAGCAGTTTACAGCACAAAAGGTAAAGCTATCCTAACCCACCATAACCGAACGTAACCTGACTCAGCATAACGTGCCGATGCCACTATTCCTGGCCTTGCCAGGGTCAAGCTGAAATTATTGAGGCACTATAGAGCGCAGGTATCCACCTCATAGCAGACTATATCACTAAAGACAAAGCAATCCTCACCTGATGTAACCAATCGTAACGTTACCAAACGTAACCTAGCTCAACCTAACGTGCCGGCACCGCTATTGTTGCCCTCCACAGAGCAAAGCAGAGTTTACTAGAGCACATTAGAGAGCAGAAATCCTCCGAATATCTGTTTACAGCACAAAAGTTGAAGCTAGCCTGACAAAACTTAGCCTGACCCAACCTACCCGAACGTAACATGACCCAACTTTACGTGCAGGGACCACGATTGCTGGCATTAACAGAGCCAGGAAGATAGCATTGGAGCACTCTATATCGCAGGAATCCACCTGACAGCAGTCTATAGAACTGAAGTCAAGGCTATCCTCTCCTAACCTAACCAAACACAACAAGACAAAACGTCACATATCTAAAACTAACGTGCCGCAACCTCTATTACTGGCCACCCCAAACTATCCTCTCCTAACCTAACCAAACGCAACAAGACAAAACGTCACATATCTAAAACTAACGTGCCGCAACCTCTATTACTGGCCACCCCAGAGAAAAGCAGAACGCATTAGTAGAGAGTAGAACCACGAAATCCATAGAAACGCGGTGTATGTCAGAAAAGTCAAAGCTACCCAAGTCGAACCCAAACTAACGGAACATAACCAAACATGGCCTGTCTCAACCAAACGTGCAAAGACCGCTACTGTTGCCCTCCCCATAGCCAAGCAGGGCAGACTAGAGAGCGTAGAAATCCAGCGAACACCAGTGCACAGCAAAAAAGTTAAAGCTATCCTGACCAAACTTATACTGACGCAACATAACCGAACGTAACCTGAATCATCATAGTACCGAGACCACTAATGCTGGCTTTGCCAGAGCTAAGATGAAAATATTTGCGCACTGGGGGAGCACAGAAGACCACCTAATAGCAGACCGTACCACTAATGTCCTAGCTATCCTCCCCTAACGTAAACAATCGTAACAGAGCCAAACGTAAACTAGCTCAACCCAACGTACCGCAGCCACTGTTGCTGTCCTCCCCAGAGCCAAGCAGAACATAATAGAGCACAGTAGAGCGGAGAAGTCCATAGAACTGCAACGCGCAGCACGTATTTCAAGGATACCCTATCCTAACATAAGAAAACCTAACCTAACAAAACGTAACGTAATGCAATCACCCGCGTCGCGGCCACGATTTCTGGAATTCCCAGATGAAAGCAGAGAATATTAGATAAGAGTAGAGCGCAAAATCCACCGAATAGCGGTGCATAGCACAAAAGTCAAAGCTACCATAGCCTAACCTAATCAAATATGAAATAGCTACCGTAACCAAACCCAACCTAACGTGCCTAGACCAGTATTTCTGAGCTCCCATACCAAAGCAGAACATACTATGGCACAATACAGCGTAGAAATCCACCGGACAGTAGTGTATAGCACAGAAGTCAAAGCGATCCTATCCTAGCCTAACCAAACGTAGCATAACAAAACTCAGCCTAACTCAAACTTACGTGCCGAGGCCACTTTTGCTGGCCTCGCCAGCTCGAAGCAGAGCTCGTTGGAGCACAGTAGAGCGCAGAATTCCACTGAATAACAGTTTACAGCACAAAAGTCAAAGCTATCCCGACCAAACCTAACCAAACGTAACGTAAGCAAAGGTAACGTAACATATCCTTACGTGCCACGACCGCAGTTGCTTGCCTCACGAGAGCTAAGCAGAGTATAGGAGAGCATTTTATAGCTCTGAAGTCGTCCGAACAGCAGGTTATAACGCACAAGTCGAAGCTAACCTAACCAGACCTAACCAAACCTAACCGAACCCAATGTGACATATCTCAACCCAAACGCCGAGAGCACTCTTCCTGGCGTCCACAGAGACAAGCAGAGAGTGATAGCGCACGGAAGAGAGCAGAAGTCTATAGAATAGCATTGTATATCACAAAAGTCAAAGCTAGCACCTTCTAACAAATCCGATCGTAACCTAGCCAAACGAGACATAATTAAACCTATCGTGCCGCGACCGAAATAGCTGGTCTCCTCAGAGTCGAGTAGGGTATAGTAGAGCAGCGACGTTCGCAGAAATCCACCGGATGGCAGTTTACAGCACAAAAGTCAAAGCTACCCGAGTCTAATATTGCCAAACATAGCATAACCAAACGTATAGTAAGGCAAACTATCGCGCCGAGACCACTATTTCTGAGCTCCCAGAGGAAGGAAGAACATATTAGGGTAGAGTATAGCGCAGAATTAAAACTTATAACTGTTTATAACACGAAAGTCGAAGCTACCAGAACCTAACGCAACGTAACCTAACCTAGCTGAGCGTATTCTAACACAACCTAACGTGCCGCAACCACTATTGCTTGCATGCTGGGAGTCGAGCCGAGTATAATAGATCTATGTAGATCGCAGAAATCCAAAGAAGATCAGTGTTCACCGCAAAAGTTGAACATACCCTTCCCTAGCCTAATCAAACATGACATAAACTATCGTAACGTAATCAAATTTAACGTGCCTAGCCCAGTATTACTGAACTGCTATAAGAAAGCAGAACGTATTAGTGCACAGTACAGCGCAGAAATACACGGAATAGAAGTGTACAGCGCAAAAGGTAGAGCCACCGTTTCCTAACCGAACAGATTCTAACATAACCAAGCGTAAAATATCTGAAGGTAACGTGACTCGACCACAATTTCTGGCACACCGAGAGCCGAGCAGAGCATAGTATACCATTGTAGTGCGCAGAAATCCACCGAAAAGCAGAGTGTAGCACAAAAGTCTAAGTAGTATGACCTAACATTGCCAAACGTAACATAACTCAAACTTACAAGACGA
>NW_016912600.1:0-6780 GCF_001483705.2 Eufriesea mexicana
CTCTACTATGCTCTGCTCGACTCTGGGGAGGCGAGCAATAGTGCCCGTGGCACGTTGTGTTGATCTATGTTATAATTGGTTATGTCAGTGTAGGCTGTGTTTGGTCAGGATACCTTTGACATTCGTGCTATACATTGTTCCCAGGCGGATTTGTGTGATCCGGTCTGCTCTAGTGCACTCTGCGGATGCCACGAGCAGTGGTCGCGGTACGTCATGTTCAGCAATTCTACGCTTCTTTAGGTTAGGTTAGGTCGGATTAGGTTAGGATATCTCCGACTTTTGTGGTATACAATTCGATTCGGTGGACTTCTGCGCTCTGCATTGCACTAATATAGCCGGCTCGCCCGTGGGGAGGAGAGCAATAGTGGCCGAGGCACGATAGGATGAGTTAGGTTACGTTTGTGTATATTACGTTGCCTAGGTTAGGAGAGGCTACTTTGACTTTTGTGCTACAGAGTGCGTATCCCCGCATTTCCGCCCTCAAATGTGCTCCAATATACTCTGCTTGGCCCTGGGGTGGCCAGTAGTAGTGGTCTCGGCAAGCTAGGTTGTATTAAGTTAAGTTTGATTAGGAAAGGTTATGTCAAGTTTGGTTAGGATAGTTGTGCCTTTCGTAGTAAACACTTTTCTTCCGCGGACTTCTGTGATCTACTACGCTCTGCTACATTCTGCTTGGATAAGCGGAGGCCAAGAGCAGTGCTCGCGTTACGTTATACTAAGCTATGATACGTTCGGTTAGGTTAGGTTAGGTCTGGTTAGGTTAGGATATCTTCGACTTTTGTGCTACAAACTGCTATTCAGTGGATTACTGCGCTCCACGTTATTCTACTATACTGTGCACGGCGCTGGAGAGGAGAGGAGTAGAGGCCGTGGCACGCTAGGTTGTGTTAAGTTGCGATTGGTTAGATCAGGTTAGGCTATATTTGGTCAAGGTAGCTCTGGCTATCCTGCTATACACTGCTATTCGGTGGATTTCTGTGATTTACTGTGCTCTACTACACCCTGCTTGGCTGTGGACAGGCCATGTGCAGTGTTCGCGGCACGATGCTTTGAGCTATGCTACGATGGCGTTAGGTTAGGTTAGGCCTGTTCAGGTAAGGACACCTACGGCTTTTGTGCCATTCACTGCAGTGCAGTGGATTTCTGCGCTCTACGGTGCTCTAGTACAATCTGCTTGTCTCTGTCGGAACCAGCAATAGCGGCCTCGTGATGGTAGGTTTGAGTTAGACTACGTTTGGGATTGTGCCGTATGTCTAGGTTAGGATATGCTACCTTGACTTCTGTGCTATTCACTGCTTTTCCGTTGTTTTCTGCCCTCTAATGTGCTCAAATATGCTCTGCTTGTCTCCGGGAATGTCAGAAATATTGGTCTCGTCACGTCAAGCTTCGGTACACGACGTTTGTATGGGTTAGATAAGGTCAGCTTAGGTCAGCGTACGTCGGACTCTTGTGTTATAGAGTGCAATGCGGTGGATTCCTGCGCTCTGCTGTGCTCTAGTATATTCTACTTGGATCTGGGGAGGCCAGCAATAGTGGTCGCTGCACGCTACTTTGAGATATGCTGCGATCGGCTGGGTAAGGTTAGGTTAGGTTATGATAGGGTAACAACGGCTTTTGTGCTATTCACCGCAACATGGTGGATTTCTTCGTTACACTGCGCTCTGGTTAATTCTGCTTTTCTCTGTGGCGGCCAGCAATAGCGACCCCGTCGTGATAGGTTTCTTTGCGCTCCGTTTGGTTGTGTTACCTTGGGCTAGGTTAGGATAGACTACTTCGAGTTTTGTGCTGTGCACTGCCGTTCGCTGGATTTCTGCTCTCTACTGTGTGCTTGGGTCTATGGAGGCCAGCAATAGTAGTCTCGGCACGTTAGGTTGGGTCAGTTTACGTTCGGTTAGGTTAGGTTATGTTCAGACCCGCCAGGTTAACCTAGACGTTCGTGCTATACAGTGCATTTCGGAGTATTCCTGCGCTGCACTGTTCTGTACTATATTACGCTTAGCCGTGGGAACGACAGCAATATTGGCATTGGTACGTTAGTTTGAGTTAGGTTACGTTAGGATAGCTTAGGTTGGTCTAAATTTGGTAATGGTAACCTTGACTTACGTATTATACACTGTTGTGAGGGGGATTTCTACGCCCTATTGCGCTCATACGCTCTGCTGTGCTCTGCGAAACCAGCAATATTTGCATCGTCACATTATGTCGGGATACACTAAGTTCGGATAGGTTAGGTCATGCCAAATTCTGTCAGGATATGTTTGACGTCTGTGCTATAGACTGCCATGCGGTGGACCTCTGCGCTATGCCATGCTCTCGCATCTTCTGCCTGGCTCTTGGGAGGCCAGCAATAGCGGCCTCGGCACGTTAGGTTGAAATATGCTTCGTCCGCTTATGTCACGTTTGGGAGGTTAGGATAAGATAGTTTTGATGTTTGTGTTATACACTGCTATTCGGTTGATTTCTGCACTCTAATGCAATCTAATATGTTCAGCTTGGCTGCGGGAAGTTTGATTATGTCACGTTTGGCTAGGTTAGGAGAGGATAGCATTGACTTTTATGCTAGACAAAGCTGCTCGTATGATTTCAGCGATCTGCTTTGTACAAATATGCTCTGCTTGGCTCCGGCGAGGCCAGCAATCGCAGTCTCGTCACGATATGTTCAGTTAAGGTACGTTTGGTCATGTTACGTTTGGTTAGGTTAGGAAATAGTAACTTTGACTTTTGTGCTTTACACTGCTATTCGGTGGGTCTCTGTTCTCCACTCAGCTCTAATATGCTCTGCCTGGCTCTGCGGACGCCGGAAATACTGATGTCGGCACGTTAGGTCGATCCATGCTACGTTCGAACGGGTTATGCTAGTTCGGCTATGTATGGATAGCTTTGGCGTTTGTGCTGTACAATGCTATTCAGCGAATTTCTACGCTCCACTGTGCTCTAGTATACGCTGCTTGGCTATGGTGAGCTAGCAATAGTGTTCGCTGTACGTTACGTTGAGTTTGGCTACGACAGATTACGCAATGTTAGTCCGTGCTGGGTTTTGATGTCTTCCAATTTTCTCTTGTACACAGCTGTCCGATGGATTTCTGCTCCCTAGCTTCCTCTAATACGTTCTGCTCAGCTCTGTGTACATCAGTAATACTGGTGGCAGCACGTTAGTTTCAGCTTGGTTACGTTTGGATGTGTTAAGCTCGGCTGGGTTAGACTGTGTTACCTACGACTTTTGTGCTGCGCACTGCAATCCCATGGACTCCAGCGCCCTATTGTGCGCTATCACACTCTGCTTGTATCCGGTATGCCAGGAATAGAGCTCGCGGCACGTTAGGTTGAGTTATGTTACGTTTGGTTTGGTAAGGTTTGGATATATCTGGATGGGATATCCTTGACTTTTGTCTGTGCACTACTGTGAAGGGGATTTCTGCGCTCTACTGCGCCCTTATATGCTCTGCCCGGCTATGCGGAGGACAGCAATTGTGATTTCCGCGCGTTAATTTTAGTTAGGTTACGCCCGGTTATGTTACGATTGGTTAAGTTAGGAAAGAATTGCTATTACTTTGGTGCTGCATACTGCTATTCGTTGGATTTGTGGTGCCCCAGCGTGCTCTAATATAAACTGTGCGACTCTGGGGAGGCCAGCAATAATGTTCGTGATATGCTTGGTTGAGATATTTTACGTTTGGCTTGGAAAGGTTAGGATAGGTTTGGTCAGATTAGCTTTGACTTTTGTCCTATATACAGCCATTCGGTCGATGTCAGCCCTCTGCATTGCTCCACTAGCATCTACTTGTCTCTATGGAGGTCGGCAATAGCGGTCGTGGCACGTTTGGTTGGGTTATGTTACATTCGGTTAGGTTAGGTTAGGTTAAGTTTGGTTAGGATGGCTTTGACTTTTGTGCTATACACAGCAATTCGGCGGCTTTCTGCGTTCTACCGTGCTTTAGTATATTCCGCTTGGCTAATGAGATGCCAGCAGTATTACTCTCGGCACGTTCGACCGAGTTACGTTTCGTTTGTATATGTTACGTTAGGTTAGTTTGGGACAGGATAGCATTGACTTTTATGCTACACACCGCTGCTCGTTTGTTTTTAGCGATCTACATTGCTTAAATATGCTCTGCTAGGCTCTGGTTAGGCCAGCAGTAGCAGTCTCGTCACGATACGTTCAGTTAGGATACTTTTGTTTATGTTACGTGTGGCTCGGTTAGGATAGGGTAGCTTAGGCTCTTCTGCTATACACTGATATTCGGTGGATTCATGCTCTCTACATTGCTCTTCTCTACTCTGCTCGGCTCTCGGGAGGCCTGCCATAGCGGTCTGGGCACATTAGTTAGAGTAGGTTGCGCTTGGCCCTTCTATGTTAGGTTAGGATTGATTAGGTTAGATTTGACATTTGCGCTATACAGTGATATTCGGTCGATATCAACGCTCTGAGTTGCTCTGGCAGCATCTACTTGTCTCTGGGAGTCCTGCAATAGGGGACGTGGCACGTTTGTTTGGGTCATGTTGCGTTTGGTACGGCTAGGTTAGGTTATTTCTACTCAGCGTATTTCTGTCTCTTGGCCCTTGCGCTGCAATTCGGTGGATTTCTGCGCCCTACATTGATCTACTACAACCTGTTCGACTCCCGGAAGTCCAGCAAATATGGTCGCAGCACTATACGTTTAGGTAAGCTACGTCCGGTTAGGTTAGGCTTGGACAGGTTAGGTTAATATGTGTTTGACCCTTGTGCCGTACACTGCAGTGCGATGGATTATTGCACACAACTGTGTTCTGATATATTCTTTGTGGCTCTGGGGAGGCTAGCAGTAGCCGTCTCTGGAAGTTAAGCTGAGTTATGTTACGCTTGGTTATGTCATGTTTGTCTGGGTCAGGTTAAGGTAGCTTCGACTTTTCAGCCAAACATTGCCATTCTACGGACTTCTGCGCTCTAAGCTACTTCAGTATGTTCTGCTTTGCGATGGGGAAGCCAGCAATCGTGGACCCGTCTCGGTATGTTTAGCTTGTCTACGTTTGGTTAGGTTACGGTCAGTCAGGTCAAATTGGGGTTTCTTTGGCTTTTGTGCTGTGCATTGACATACGGCGGATTATTGTGCTCTACTGTGATCTGATATGTTCTGCTTGGCTCTGCAGAGGACAGCAATAGTGGCCTCGGCACTTTAGGTTAATTTAGGATGCGTTTGGTTATATTACGCTTGGATTGGTTAGGATTTGATAGCGTTCGATTTTGTGATACACACACCTATGTGATGGATTTCTACGACCTACGTTGCTCTACCATACTCTTCTCGGCTATGGGTAGGCCAGTAATAGCGGTCTCGGCACGTCATTTTGTGTAGGATACGTTTGAGTACGTTGTGTTGGTTTGGGTTAGGTTCGGATTGATTTGACTTACGTGGTGTTCACTGATATTCGGAGGATTTCTACGCTCTACTGTGATCTACTTTATTCCGGTTTGCCGTGTAGAGTACAGGAATCGTGGACGCTGAAAGTTATGTTGACTTAGGCTATGCTTGGTTTGGTCCTGTTTCTTTGGCTTACGCTTGGGTATCTTCGACTTTTGTGCTACACACTGCTGTTCTGTGGACATCTGCGCTCTAATGTGCGCTGTCGCAATCCGCCTGTGTCTGGGGACGCCGGGTGTAGAGGTCGCGGCATGTTGGGTTGGGTTACGTTACGTTCGGTTAGCTAAGGCTTGGTTAAGTTTGGTCGTTATAGTTTAACTATTGCGCTGTACGCTGCTATTCTGCAGATTTCAGCGCCCTATATTGCTCTGCTTTACTTTGCTTGGCTAGCGCAAGGCCAGCAATGGTGCTCGTGGCACACGAGGTTGTGTTACGTTACGCTCGGTTATGTTAAGTTAGGTCTGGTTCGGAGAGGATAGCATTGACTGTTGTGCTACACACTGATATTCTGTGCACCTCTACGCTATACTGAGCGCTGCCACACTATGCTTGCGCCTGGGGACGCCAGGAAAAGTGGGCGCGGCAGGCTACGTTGTGTGATGTTCAGATTCCTTATGTTAGGCTTGGCATGGATTGGTTGGGGTAGCTTTGACTTTTGTGCTATACACTGCTATTCGGTTCATTTCAGAGTTCTACAGTGATCTAATATGTACTGCTTGGTTCTAGGTAGGCCAGCAATAGAGCTCACGGCTCGTTAGGCTTAGCCGTTCTACGCTTGGTTGGATCAGGTTGGCCCACTTTAGGTTTGGATGTCTTTGACTTCTGTGCTATACATTGCCATTTGGTGGACTACGGCGCTCTACTGCGCTCCAGTATATTCTGCGTGGCACTGGGGAGGCCAGCATTGTTTGGAGGCGGCACATTCGGTTAAGCTTGGTTAAGCTTGGTGGTGATACGGTTGGTTAGGTTAGGATAGGGTACCTTTGGCTTTTTTGCCGCATATAGCTTTTCGGTGGATTTCTGTGTTCCACTGCGCCCTAAAATGCCCTGCTCTGCTCTGAGGTGGACAGAAATAGTGGGCGCGGCATGTTAGGTTAAGTTACGTTGCGTTAGGTCAGTTCAGGTTAGGATAGGCCTGGACAGAATAGCTTTCACTTCTGTGCTATGCACTGCAATTCGGGGGAATACTGTGCTCTACCACGCTCTAGTATATTCTGCTTGTCTCTGGCAGGGCAGCAATAGAATCCTCCACACGTAAGTTTGAGTTAGAATACGTTTGCTTATGTCACGTTTGGTTAGGTTATGATAGGATGGCACAGAGTTTTATGCTGTACACTGCTGCCCATTGGATTTCTGCGCTACACACGGCACTAGAATAACC
>NW_016912601.1:0-1330 GCF_001483705.2 Eufriesea mexicana
GCGGTACGCACTTAACTTCGGTGGACTTCAACGCTCTACTGTGCTCTACTATATTCTGCTCTGTTATGCGGAGGCCAGCATTGTGGCAGCGGCTCGTTACGTTTATTTATTCTACGTTCGAATAAGTAAGGTTAGGGCATGTGAGGTTTGGATATCTCTGACTTTTGTGCTATACACTTCAATGCGGTGGACTACTGCACTCTACTGTGCTCTTGTAAATTCTGCTTGGCTCTGGGGTGGCAAGCACGTGTGGTCCCGGCTCGTTAGGTTGAGTTATGCTAAGTTCGGTTAGGTTACGTTTTGTTAGGTTACGATAGGATTGTTTCGTCTTTTGTGGTATACACTGCTATTCGGTGGATTTCCGCGCTCCACTCCGATCTTGTGTTACCTGCTTTGATCCGGGAATGCTTGAAAAGGTGGCCGCGGTGCGTCGGCCTTTTGGAGGTTCCGTTTGGGAATGTTAGGTTTGTTTGGGTTAGGTTGGGATATCATTGACTTCCGTGCTATACTCTGCCATTCCATGGACCCCTGCTCTCTACTCTCTTATATTATACCGTGCTTGCCGATGGGGAGGTCAGCAATTGTGGTCTATGAACGGAAGGTTGGGATTGGTTACGTTTGATTGGGCTAGGTTAGGTCAGGTTGTCTTAGGATATCTTTTACTTTTGTCCTTTACACTGCAATGCGTCGGATATCTGCGCTCCACATTTCTCTACAATACTCTGCTCGACCATGGGGTTGCCACAATAGTGGCCGTGACAGGACAGTTTGTGTTATGTTTCGTTTGTCTAGGCTGGTTTGGGTAGGTTTGGCTATGACGGCTATGACTTTTGCGCTATGCAATGCAGTCCGTTGGATTACTGCGCTCTACTGCGCTCTAGTATGTTATACCTAGCAATAGGGAGGCCAGAGGTAGTGGTCCCAGCACGTTCGGTTTTGTTAGTCCATGTTTGATTTGGTCATGTTTGAGCAGGTTAGATTGTGATATATTTTGCTCTTATGCTATACGCTGCTATTTAGTGGCTCCCTGCGCTCTACGTTGCTCTACTATACTTTGCTCGACTCTGGGGAAGTCAGCTATTCTGGTCGTGGCACGAAGGGTTGAGTTAGGATCCGTTTGGTTAGGTGAAACTTGTTTGTGTTGGGACAGTGCAGACAGTGCAGCTTTCACTTTCGTAGCGTGAACTGTTTCTCTGTCGAATTCTGAGCTCGATTCTGCTCTACTGTATTTTGCTTGGCACTATGGCGTCCACAAACAGTGTTCGCGGATTGTTATATTGATATATGCTTCGTTTGGTTAGTCTACAATTGCTTTGGCTATTTTTGTGTA
>NW_016912602.1:0-1916 GCF_001483705.2 Eufriesea mexicana
GCATAAATAAGGAGCAAAGATTCTATTGGCATGCTATAGCCATTGCAATGCTACAGAATTTGAATGGAAAATTCAATTTTAATGACATTATCAACTAACATCGTGGTGAGCTGATTTTGTTGTATCAATAAGGAGCAAAGATTCTATTGGCATGCAATAGCCATTGCAATCCTATAGAATCTGACTGAAAAATTCAATTTTATTGCCATTTTCGACTTATATCGTGGTAAGCTAATTTTGTTGCACAAATAAGGAGGAAAGATTCTATGGACATGCTATAGCCAATGCAAAGCTATTGACTCTGAACGGAAAATTAAATTTTATTGACATATTCGACTGACATCGTGGTGAGCTAATTTTGTTGCATAAATATGTAGGAAAGAACCTATAGACATGCTATAGCCATTGCAATACTATAGAATCTGACTGAAAAATTCAATTTCATTGCCATTTTCGACATATATCGTGGTAAGCTAATTTAGATGCATAAATAACGAGGGAAGAGTCTATTGGCATGCTATAGCCATTGCAAGGCTATAGAATCTCACTGGAAAGTTCTATCTTATTGACATTTTCGACTAATAACGGGGTGAGCGAATTTTGTTGCATAAATAAGGAGGAAAGATTCTATTGGCCTACTATAGCCATTGCAAAGCTATTGAGTCTGCACGGAAAATTCAATTTTATTGACATTTTCGACTATTATCGTGGTGAGCTGATTTTGTTGCATCAATAAGGAGGAGAGATTCTATTGGCATGGAATAGCCATTGCAATGCTATAGAATCTCACTGGAAAATTCAATTTTATTGGCATACTCGACTAATATCGTGATGAGGTAATTTTGTTGCATAAATAAGCAGGAAAGACTCTATGGGCACGATATAGCCATTTCAGTACTATAGAATCTGACAGGAAAATTCACTTTAATTTACATTTTCGACTAATATCGTGGTGAGCTAATTTTGATGCATAAATAAGGAGGAAAGATTCAATTGACATGCTATAGCCATTGCAATGCTATAGAATTTGACTGAAAAATTCAATTTTATTGACATTATCAACTAACATCGTGGTGAGCTAATTTTGTTGCATCAATAAGGAACAAAGATTCTATTGGCATGCTATATCCATTGCAATTCTATAGAATCTGCATGGAAAATTCAATTTTATAGACATTTTCGACTAAAATCATGGAGAGCTGGTTTTGTTGCGTAAATAAGGAGGAATGTTTCTATTGGCATGCTTTAGCCATTGCAATGCTATACAGTTTGACTGGAGAATTCAATTTTATTGCCATTTTCGACTGCTATAGTGGTGAGCTCGTTTTGTTGGATAAATAAGGCGGAAAGAATTTATTGGCATGCTATAGCCATTGCAATACTATAGAATCTGTCTGAAAAATTCAATTTTATTGCCATTTTCGACTTATATCGTGGTAAGCTAATTTTGTTGCACAAATAAGGTGGAAAGATTCTATTATCATGCTATAGCCATTGCAATGCTATAGAATTTGACAGGAAAATTCAATTTTATTGACATTATCAACGAATATCGTGGTGAGCTGATTTTGTTGCATAAATAAGGAGGAAAGTTTCTATTGGCATGCTATAGCCAATGCAAAGCTATTGAATCTGAACGGAAAATTCAATTTTATTGACATTTTCGACTATTAGCGTGGTGAGCTGATTTTGTTGCATCAATAATGAGCAAAGATTCTATTGGCATGCAACAGCCATTGCAGTCCTATAGAATCTGCATGGAAAATTCAATTTTATTGCCATTTTCGACTGACATCGTGGTGAGCTGATTTTGTTGCATAAGCGTGGTGAGCTGATTTTGTTGCATCAATAATGAGCAAAGATTCTATTGGCATGCAACAGCCATTGCAGTCCTATAGAATCTGCATGGAAAATTC
>NW_016912603.1:0-37125 GCF_001483705.2 Eufriesea mexicana
TAAGCATGTTATATAGAGTTTCTCCAGTAACTTTACCAAAGATTGTATGTTTATTCTGCAAATTTGGTGTAGAATTACGAATAAAGAAGTATTGAGAACCATTGTCATCTTCCCCAGCATTAGCCATTGCAATTAAACCGCGACCACAGGAACGTAATGTGAAACGAACTGAAAAAAAGTATACAATCCCGTTAGAAAAAATTCCACTCTACACTGATGTATAGGACAAACCTAATCAAGATGCTTAATTTCGGAAATAGAAACCAAAAAGGTTTACTACGCCGCACAATTTCACGGCCACTGACACGTTCGGCACTATTTTTCGAAAACGAACGAACCAAACCGAAAAAAAGTATTCAATCCCTTTAGAGAAAATTCTACTCTGCACTGTTAGATGAAAAAATCCGAATCCAAAAGCCTAAATTCGAAGATCGAATCCAAGAAAGTCAATTACGCATCACGATCTAATCGCCACTGACACATTCGGCACTATTTTTGGAAAACGCACGCACCAAACCGAAAAAAGGTAATCAATCTCATTAGAGGAAATTCTACTCTACACTGTTAGATGAAAAAATCCGAATCCAAAAGTCTAATTTCGAAGATCGAATCCATAAAAGTCAATTGCGCATCACGATCTGACAGCCACTGACACATTCGGTACTATTTTTGTAAAACGCACGCTCGAAACCGAAAAAAAAGTAATCAATGCTATTGCAGCAAATTCTATTTTACACTGTTAGATGAAAAAATCCGAATCCAAAAGTCTAATTTTGAAGATAGAAAGCAAAAAGATAAACTGCACAGCACGATCTGAAAGCTACTGTCACTTCCAGCACTATTTCTCGAAAACGCACGCTTGAAACCGGAAAAAAATATCCAATTCCCTTGAGGAAGAATTCCCTCTACGTTGTTAGACCAAAAAAAATCTAACCGAGAATCTTAATTTCAGAAACGTGGGCGAAAAAATTATACTGTGTGGAACGATTTCACAGGCATTTGCTTTTCCGTTACTTTGTTTCATATATGCACCTTCAATTGTAACATAATTGCCCTACTGGTTCGAGAGCAGCCTATTCTATGCAGTAGTTATGAAATATTCTAATCTAAAATTAAAATTTAGAATGTAAAAGAGATAATACATAACTATGTTGCAATGGAATGTCAAGATCGAAGAAAAATTGAAATAACTATTAAAAAGCTGTCTATTCAGAGTAATGTTGATCAAATATTCCAACGAACTGTCGAAATCTAGAATCTTCTATAGCCGATAATAACGGACAATGCGGTAGTATCATAGGATACGGCACTCACGCCACTTTATTTCCCACGTGTATCGTTATACAATTTACACTATGTAACATCACTTTTTTTCACATGTATCATATTACCAGCGAAGAAATGTTCACAGTTAGTAATCTTGAACTTCGTAAAGTAATTAAAACGTCAATCAGCGATATCACTACTTCATGAAACGTTTTGAGATTTAATGTTTCACTTTAACGCGTCAGAATACACCACCATGTTAACGTTATGCCCGCTTACCGCCAACTGGAAGTTGGCTGCAGCCAGATACGCTAGGTATTTTTGTAGCGGGAAAATGTTGCATCTTTGAAATAGCTATGTGATAAAGTATCGATGTAGAATATTAAACGATGTCTGTTATATTTAATAATATCAGTGAAGCAAATATAAATATATTTTTGTTGCGAGAAATTCCAAATTTCTATAATTAATTCATGAACTGAAATTATTAATTATTCCATCATAATAATGGAAGGACAAACCATTAGTGTCTTCGCCAATAGTTCAAAAATTCTGTGCAGTAATCACCAATAATTATTTAAATATCAACGAATTCATATCCATACTTATATTAGAAAGCTCGCTAAGGTTGTACCTTTACGATGCAATTTTAAAAGTTGATGAATTAATTATAGACGAACATGAAGTCGCAGATGAAGATGAGTGATTTTATTCTTGATAAAAAGAAAATGAAACTGCAATGGTTATATGCTTAGGGTACATTTTATTCACTTTGAAATGTTCACATATACACGTTAATTATTAACGATATAATAAACAATGACATATCGACATTCGAATCCGAGTAGGTGTCCGTATCACGGACCGTCACGAGAAAAATATGTTTCGTAATACATATCACGTAATAATTATCATTACAATGACCATATATATATGTACAATATTTATAAACATATGATAAATGATTGTATTCAAATACAGGAGCTATCCTAATAATTCTTGATATCTCTTATGGTGCATCTTCTTGGTTTTCTCTTGTTCTAAACCTCATAGAGAGTTTTTTATTTTGTATTCATTTTCCTTTATATCCTTATCATCTTCAACATCATCTATTTTATAATTTTGTACTTTCTTCGGTTCTTTTTTTGTATCTCTCAATGTACTTTTTATCCTTTCCTTCATTGCTCTGAAAATATAAATATAAGAGACAGTCAATAAAAATTCCTACTTTCTATAACATAGTTATAATGTAAACAATAAACTAACTCTTTCTCTTTCTTCATAATTTCTAATTCTTCTTGAGTTTTTACTTCATCGTCACTTTTTCAATCGCTATTACAGTCTTTTTTCCTTTCCTTATTTGGAGGTCCAGATGGTTCAACCGCTGGTTGTGAGCTTAATTTGGGATCTGTTAAATGATCATGAGCTGATTTGCCTTTACCAGTAAACTTTTTATTTAATATCACAGATTCTTAAGCTGGTTGTGAGATTAATTTTGGATCAGTTAAATGATCATGAGTTGACTTGCCCGTATCACTGAACTTTTTATTTAATATCACAGATTCTTCTTCATCTTCCCCTGCTTCTTCACCAATTGTTAAAAGATTGAAATCTCTTTCTGCCTTTCTTACCTTTTATGTAATACTTCATTTTAGCCAAAAATCGCGCGTTTTTTAAAGAAAATTCGTAATTTATGGAAACTGAGGACGGTAGAGGATAGATGATATATGATAGATGATAGAGGATGAGGATGATTCCAGAAAAGTAAACTCTACAAGAGCTATCAAATGGATATTTGAGAATAAAATTCGTGTTGAATAGTGTTATTATTATTTTTATCAAAATAAGAATTCAGATATACAAGGACACATTAAAGCACCAAACATCAGGTTTTATCTATGCGTATAATTACATAGTACATTCGCGTATTTTATATGGTATAAATATATAGTACTAATGCAAATGCAATGAATAAATTATTGTAAACAGCACAATTTTAAGTATACTTTCTTTTTTCTCTTGTACAATTTTTGAAACAAATATTAATATACAGGTTTTATAAGAATTTTAAATTTTCTTTAAATAAATATTGTTTACAGCTTTGTTCTATGTCTAATTAATTTAGCGTAGTAAATTAAAAAATGTTATAGAAAAAAGAATTTGAAATAAAAAACGATAAAAACTGCCAAGTTTTTCCTAATACAATGAAATAAAGATACGGACGTATTTATCTTTCGTTATCAAGAATTTTGACACACGCATCAGATTACGAATATAACGTTTTCTCTATCCACTCTTCCATCGTGAACGTTGCTGTATTAGTTAAATCTGGATCTCGCTCTCTGAAAATATCTAAAAAAGGGAAACATGCATTAATTTCTATATTATTACATAGATGTTTTATTTATTTACTCGTATATATTTGTGTACCTATCATTGTCTTCAGTCGGACTGCACACATTATGTAGTCATCGAAAGTAATCATACCATCCTTCGTTCCATAACGATGAACTAAGATGTTTAAAATGTGATTATTGAGTCGATATCCCGCACTATTTAATGCCTGTCTCAATTCAAATGCGCTCAAGTATCCTGACTCATCTTTGTCGTATAATTTGTACACAGCCTAAAAATTAATCGTTTTTATGAATTTTATTATAATATAATACCCTACTCTAATTTATTTACTTAATTTCTTAATTTCCTAACCTTACTTATTTATTATTATTATTTAAATACCGATGATATAAACAATTAATAATTTAATGATTTCACCAAATGTGAAAAATTTGTTAGATTCAAATGAGTCAAATAGTTAAAAAAAAAAAAATTATATTTCAAATATATTAGCATCTACAAAGAAAAATCTCATTGTCATTAGATAATATTTTTCATATCGAAAAAATTTAACCATTCATTATAATAATGTGAAAATATCTATTAAATTAGTATATATGTATAATCAGTTAACAAAGTGTTAACTCATAATATGGTACATATAATAAGCTAATACACTATAAATGAAATTATCTTACCCTCCATTTTCGTATATCATTCCATAATGTTCTGAATTCCTCAAACCCAAGTTTTCCAGAATGATCGACATCTAGCATAGCAACCATGCTACGGCATACATCATTACTGAATCCTTTACCATTTGTTTCTGAAATAAAGAAAGTACTTCTACTTGTAGTATACGATTAAATGCAAACTTTATCATTTTATCATCTATCATTTTATGATCGACAAGATAAAATTCTGTAACATTACAAAGCAAAAATATATTAAAGGATTATCATTATAAAATTGACGACGATAACACCACAAATGTAAACAGGATATAGATAAATAACAATAGGCTGATTATGAGATATTAAATTAATAGGATTATAGTGAGGCTGTGTAGCAAGTTTTTACAGCCTACATTCGCCATTTGATGAATTATTTTCAAGCAATTTCGTTAATAGTTTATATACTTCTTTTTGTAGCAAAGACACATGCACAAACTTCAATTATCTCTTTTTCAAGCCTTTGACTTGCATTTGCATTTACAGATAGTTGTTATTTATTTCAGACAATTAATTGTAATTAATTTTTTCATTTTACTTAAATAAGATCTTGTTATAAATTGTAGCCAGAATTTTGCACAAACGAATAACAAATTTAAAAAAATTTTAAGATATAATCAATCATATGATCTGTTTTACTTTTATTAATCAAGTTATTTAGACTGCTGACGAATTCTTTCTTCTGAAGTTTAATATTTAGAAATAATTTGGTAATTTCATATATTTAATATAGCTCTTAGTTTCGATCAAAGCATTCAAAATTCAAAATGATATAAAAACATCAAGGCATGGGGTCGAATCTTGCTCTCTGAAACTATTTAGAGTAAAAGAATAGATCGATTGAACAATATTAGTTTAAAATATATCAATATGTAAATTCAAAACATTTGCTCATTAATGTTATGAACTAATGAACCTCTTATGTTTATTAGTTATGTTAATATAAAGAATTATGTGTTATATATT
The DNA here is from genome assembly GCF_001483705.2 of Eufriesea mexicana. Lineage (NCBI taxonomy): Eukaryota > Metazoa > Arthropoda > Insecta > Hymenoptera > Apidae > Eufriesea > Eufriesea mexicana. The sequence continues at coordinate 5,301 of NW_016912603.1, forward strand.
ATCTTTACCATATATGTATTCAAAGATTTGTTTATATAAAAATCCGATTATTAATTTTATTATTTCTTTTCCTTTTTTTTTTTTGAGTAAAAACAAAACTATTTTACATTTAAAACATCAAGTGGCTATTTTAGAATGCAGCAAAATATATTACACTCACATTTATTTTAGAATTTATTTGGGTTAATAATATTTGTGTTATCAATAATAAATTTGAAATAATCGAAAACAAAACTGTACGTAATCTTTACATTAAAATTTTGGTGTAATCGAGCAATTCTTTTTCTCTAAAAAAGATTGAAAGAACATTGAAAAATAATTGTCGCCTTTATCACATACGTATGCAGAATGACCCGTAGTGTGAAGTATATACTAGATGATGCCTTACCTACAGTTTTATTGTACTGTTCATTATTACAAACAATGCCGCACAGCAGTGAGATGAGAGTGTCGATAAACGAACCATTTCCTTGTACACTTTCAGGGGCATGAGCCTCACTATGACGCGCCAACTGTGGTAGTTCTACCCGTAACATACAGCTACATGTTAACATTAAATTTTACATACGTACATTCAGGTCAGATTGATCACTAAAAATTTAAAACCATGAAGTTCCAATAACATTACAGATCTTTTATGAGTTCTTTATTAATTTTTACATCAGTCACATTATCAACATATCTAATCTTAATGACAAGAAAGCTTTATTTAAAAATTTTATCCAGTTCCTGACACCTTTGTATTATCTTAGATTTTTTAATTCTAACAAATGTTAATTTAAAAGTCAATTTAAAAATTTTAATCGAGCAGTTGTTTATTAGTCGCGACACATTATACTACGTTAACAAAGAGTTTTAACTAGAATATGAATTAATTATAGAATAATATACACTTTTAATATTTCTATTTCTTACGGGACCCAAATGTATTTATGTACAGCATGTATGAAGTAATTATACAGAAAGAAACGAAACACGCACAATTATTAGAGCGAAATTTGTGTTGCATTAGCATTCATACAGTAATTGCTTTACAATGAGAACAAATTAATCGAAATAGTGCATTAACAATGCTTAAACCAGTATGCGTAGTGCTATTTGCATGTCTTCATAAAGTACTCTAAACGAATGATTAATACCAAGAAAGCGCAATTACGTAAATTTAATAACCACAAACAATATTAAGTTGGAAAGCATTACTACAGAAGCTGTTCTAAAAGTACAAAAGCTCTTTTTAATAATAAGCAAATAATCGAAACAATTAAACAAAACAGAATCAAGACTACATCGTATATGATAACAACAACTTATTTATATATGTGTGTGTGTTATACTATTCCACGTGTAGGAACAGATATTAACCGTAATTATATAAAATGTACTGATTTTACTTAAATATTTACATTGAAATTAAAGTAGATGTAAAATATTTCAGTAAATTTTACTTGTCGATTTTATAATTTATTTTTTCATAATTGACTAGCTTATAACTGAAATATTTTAATATACGGTTAATATAAACAAATTACGATTAAATAACCATACCTTTTCGCATTGCATAGTCTAAAATTTCTTTTAGTTCCAACCAATCCACTTCCAGATCGTCACCGGCAAGTTTTTTGAAGAACTCTCGAACTTTCTCTGTGTTTCGGTCTTGATCTGGTTCATCTCGAACCTTAAAAAAAATAGAAATGCTATTTCGTCAAAAGATATTGACAAAATTCAATTCTTGTAGAATTAAATTTTATTAGTTATTATTATATTAAATATTTTAAACGTTTTATTTAGACAAATACTGAATAAAGTTTATTAGCATGCACATTACTTACTTTATCACCATCTCCATGTTCGTTATCACCTTTAGGATTAATGACCTAGAAGCCAAGCAACATCAACATGCGAATTGTTATGAATTATTAATTGGAATTTACAATCACCAACTAAATTCTTTTGGATTAAGTTGATTATATATAATTAAAATTGGACACATCATAGATCTATACATTAAATACCAATACTTTAAAAGCATTAAGGAAGCTGTAGGTATTAGATGCAGTTTATCAACATATAAGTGCAGAGTGTTGACTGAACTTATTTTCTTGTCAGTATTTTGAGTATTTATGTTAATGCTGTAGATTGTGCAACATTAAGTGTCGTGCATAATCTATACATTCAAAATAAGATTATTAACATAACATCTTATATTAACATATAAGAAAAAAATATTTTTATATAAATGTTTTTAATACATAGTATTAATATATAAAATAAGTATAAATTTCTTACCCTGTCGTCAATTTCTCCAATACCAACTTCTTCATCATTTTCTCTAAAAGGTACAGTTTTAATATAAACTTAAATTTCTTATTATAATAAATTTTTTATCATAGAAAAGAAATTACTTACTCCATATTATTTTTATTTTCAGAGAAGATTCTCAACAAAAATTCGCCTTCCTCGTTAGGATCGAATGTACTTGGAACTATACAATAGACACCAGGTGGCAATTTGAAACGGCACGTCACTTCTCGTAAATTTATAAATGCTGGTGATCTTGCAACAGATGCATTGTATTTGAAGAAATTAACATCCAGTGGCTTTGGTAACCGTTCGGGATAGTCCAACTGTATATTCACAACCATTGAAATCAACATATTATCTTTCACAATAAAATTAAATTAATAGTTTAAAATTACTAGGACATGAATTTCTTGTTCAAATTTATAAATTTTAAGTATGTACATGGTATATTGCAAATCCAATAGTCAGACAATCTGCACCCATTCTTCTTTGTGCTCGCCTATTTTTTTGCATCAATGCAACGATAACTGTACACTTATCGTCATCTTCATCGGGATATTCCAGCGTAATTCGGTATTGTGGATTATGCCAAAAGGTTTCTGCAACCCCCCAAAAATGTTAGCCATTAAAGGTATTGTAACAACAAAGATGAACATTAAACAAAGAGGAACACTTACCTAAAAAGTTTCTACAACCTCCTGCTGTAACACCACGTACCCATTCTCCTTCAAATACGCTCATCTCCCATTTCTTCTTACCAGCACTTAAATCGCTCTCGGTCAATGAATCTGGATTCAAGTTACATATTTCTAATTGTGTAAAATATCGAGTGAAATCCTGGAACGACATCCAAAATTCACCGTCCATATCGAAAGTCAAGCCTAATTCATCTTTCTCGTGATCGGGGATAAATCTCCATTCTGGTGACCTATTAAATGAACATTTAATAAGATGCCTACCATTTCAGGAAGAAAAACATGTCGTTCTATATAAATTGGACTGTCAAACAACTTACTGATCGCTCCACGGACCATTCCATTCTGCTTCGTTACCCCATGGATTTCGAAGCCTAAGCAAAGGTATTCTGCCATACTGGTTCGGTGTTTGAATTTCTACATGTTTAACACGTGTAATACTGTAAGCATGGCCTCTGATCAGTCCTTGGGGCGTCTCAGCTTCCAATATATTTGGGTCAGGCTAAAAGAGTAACTCGTTTTACTGTGTGCGTACAACATGCACGACACATAACGTCCATTTGAATTACCTCTATGGAACAGCCCATTAGCGAGTTTCTTTCATAAGCTTTTAACAGAATATTAAATAAATTTGGAGGAGTTTCGTCCATTTGATACATTTCTGTTACACCACCCGTGAAATCTTCCATGGCTTCGCAGGTAGTTCCACCTTTCAACGCCTCGTAGGAACCATGAAGCTTTGCGTATGCTTTCTCCAACAAAGCACTCCAGAATTCATTGACCTCCGCCGAATGTAAATATAATAATTCACCCCGATAGGTCGGCAATCTGTCATCAATTACTACATCCACCCACCTACCGTACTGCCAGAATCTGTTCAACATTGACGTATAAACAGTTAGATAAAAACATTTTTAACTTACGGCATGCAAATTTTCGAAATGCTGATTCAACCAATTGCGCAATTACCTGAAGTGAAATATACCGACGTAGTTTTCTTCGAAACTTTGATCTTCTGGGACTACTTGGAAAAACAAATTTTGATCCATAGTGAGATTCGCGACCGCAGCCAGTAGCCAACAGTCTCCTAACTCGCCTTGCTGAACGTCGAACCTGGAAAAACCCTCGACGAACAGTTGAGGGTTGTCCGCGATTTCCTTCGAAAAAAGATTGAAATATAACAAACCATTAGTCAAGCAGTAGGAGAGAAATATACTTGTATATGATTTTCCATTTAACTGTGTAACAGTGAAATATTTCATAAGGGATTGAAGTTAAAAAAATATTCTTACAAAAGTTGTTTGCCGTAGAAGTGGAAATTTATATGCTATAAATAATTTTTCTGTAAGAATAGTGATGAAAAAAGATAAAATTATCGAACTGCTACATCACTGATTTTGGTGGTCTTAAAATATATTGTAAAGAGCGTTGTTCCGAATATTTTTCTTTGAAAAAATTAGCAATTAGCCATATTTTTCAAAATATTAGTAAAAAAATTACTACCAATCCATGCAATTTTGCTCATACATATGCATTCGCGAGGCGAACAGATATACATACAAGTTTGTATGTATTACACGGTAAATCAAATCACACGAACTATGGATGCCTATGTTTCTTTCTAACTAATACTATTGTGTGCTTAACATAATTATTGCTACATTTAATGACTATCCATTTGTCCGAAAGTTATTTCAGGAACAAATTTTCAATTAAAAGATAAACGTTATATCTTCAATTTGATATATGGGGTGCTACGTAACTGGTGGTACAAATGGGAAGGTGGTGATTTTACACGAAAAGCTGAATAAAAAACAGAATAAAATTTTTTCATTTGAAGCTTCGTTATCGGGAGAATCGGCTTTGAATATTCACCGAGTATGCATGCACTTAACTATGGCATAGATGGATGGATCTTATGAAATAGTAATTAGCCGTATCTGAAATGATTATTTTAAAATTGTAATTTAAAATCAATTTTGCTTAGGTCATTTAGGTTTGTGTTTAAACAAAAGTTCGAATTTTAAAAAGAAATAAAAAGTCCTTACCATCGGTCGTTTCCATTCTATGTATCTATCCGGCCTTTTCGAAAAATACAACGACGAATCATTTGCTGGAAATTCGGGATCCTCAAAAAGTGTTCCCGTCGACAAACATTCTCGCTTAAGCGTGTTGAAGTCTTGAACTGCTCCTCGGGGTCTGAAGCCAGAACCCTTTTCTCCTAACTAAAACAAAGATATTGTTTTTATTTACATACCTTCAAACCTCTTTAAATTTTTCTCCGTCATAGCAATAATTTTAATTGTTAACAACTCTAAGATTGCCTACATTGTAGTATGATTTCCCAATAAAATTTTTGTTTGTCGTTACGGGACTATCCTTGCAATATTTGTCAGACGTCTCTTTGGCTTTCGTCGATGCTGACTGAGAACCTATACTATCTTTTTTTGAAACGTTAGACTTCGTAGCAGTGTAATACGGTTGAAGATTCGTTTGAGAGATTCTTGGAATCGCGCCCCCTTTCTCGGGGTCGATGTTTTTGTTAAATTCTGCTAGCGGCGAGAGTTTCAAGTGAGCTACACCTTCCTCCATATAATTCACGTATCTATAATTTGTATACTTTCGGTGTTGATCCATTTGTATATATCGATGAACAAGAATGAACGATCGAATAATATAACTGATGCAAGTTATGCTACAATCTTTTTTCTTTAAATAAAATTAACAGAAGACGAAAAATTGCGAATATTTTTCTGAATCTCTATAAACAGATTTACTACAACGTGCGAATCAAAGTATTCCCGATTGTGGATGGAAGTATACTGTTGTAAAGGACATTTGATTAAATTTATCATGTATGGCAACGCGTTATGGCAAACGGAAAGCCTGACCACATCTAATGTACCTTATCGATGCGATATAATACAGGCAGATAAATTTATTTTAATAGAGCTAATAAAAGGTGTAGCCAAAAGGGAGCGGATGATTATTTTATAATTTAACCTTCTAAGAGAATAATTTAAAAAAATATTACGCATTTGGTATTTAATTACTTGTGTCGTAGTTATTCCGATTTTTTGTAATATGTAGGCAATTAGTCTGAATTTAATTATTTGAGTTATAGTCTCAGATAGAAATATTAAGATATAAATAACGAAGACATTTTATATATACTCTAAAAATGATTCGAAAATGTATAAATCTTAACACATTTCGCACGCGCTAAGAAAAGCTGTTTGACTCTCTATTGAAAATAAATACAGAAAATAATGTAGAAAACGTGGACTAAAAACACGTTGTCGAGAAAGAGTACTTGCAATAAATTAATGAGACAAACGCTTCAATTTTATGTATATTATATACAAGCATAAATATGTTTCAATTTATTTTAGAATGGTGAGTGAATGTCCAAAATGATGAGTATTAAAATTTTCTTTTTCGACTTTCGCTATTTTTACTGTTCAGTTTAAAGTAGTAGTTAAACTTAATAAATTTGTTAGTCACTTTTATACATTAGAATGATTTTTGCACACAAGAGAATGACGATTTATTTTTACTTTTCAGTTATTTTCTTTAAGGACATAAAGAAATAAATAATTCTCTATAAATAACAGATAAACTGTAATTATAATTAGTATTTGAGAAATATAGTTTCCTAATTGTTTTAACATATCTTAAATTTATTAATTTTAAATAAAAGAAAAATTAATAATGCGAGCTTTGGATATTTTAGAACTTTGCCAATTAATTATAGAATCATTTGTTTAAATAATTTGGTCACCTAAAATATTATTAATAATATTAATAAATTATATAGTATTATTATTAGTATATTATTAATTATTATATATTAACTGATTAATACCTCATGCATTTTTACAAGGACATAACATAATTAACTGGATCACAAAAAATATAGTATCGAGGTAATGTATCCAATTAATTAATTCTTTTAAGTTAATTATCGCATAGTCTGACTCATACAAAATATGAGTGAATACGCATTAAAATAGTTTAAATCTATACATTCACTGATTTATATATCTTAGTTAATCAAATTAGAAGCATCTACAAATAGCATTTGATTAAACATTATAATTAACAAAATAAATACAATAAGAACATGCAGCACATTTTGGCTCAAAAGTTAAAATCTATAATTACATAAATGATATCAATATCCTACATATCTAGAATTAAATAACTTTTTCATCTTCATTGCACGTTATTTCTCGATTGTAGGATTAAAATAAAGATCAAATAATTATCATTTAAATGTTAGAAACCCTCTATGAAGTCATATACAATTCAACCAATGAAATCAACGATGACTTACTCGTTTTAATCGATCTCTTTGGTGAATCATTTCATATACAAGAATAAGAACATAAAAACCAACTATTAAAGTTATATATCTAATTACTCTTTTTCCAGATTACAATTTCATTATTATTTAAAAAACTACAGCATGCATTAAAGGTTATTACTCTCTTGGATAAGCTGCAATAAGCGTGTAAGAGTTATACATATCAATCGAATGAAAATTGATGAATTAAACGAAATTGTTTGAAGGTTATGTAGATAAGTTCTATCAACAATGTACGTTTTCTTATCTTGAATATTTCTGTCAGCGCACGTGGGGCGAATGAGCAGTAACATGCACACATGACGCATGACAGGAGTATTTTCTTTAATCATATTCCCTGCAGGCACATGAAAGATACAGAATGCGTACGCATTGATTGAACTGCCGTAATCAGCGTCATCATCCTTGAAAACAATCATTTCTACTTGTCACACGGTACGTCTAAGCCAACGTTACGACATACTAAATTGATGAGAAATAAATGCTCAAACAGTATTTGTACCTTAATTCTTTATCTACAATAGACCAAATGTTACCTTAGAAAATGTAAAATCATTTAGTTATTCTTTCACGCATAATGATGCTTTTATGATCATAAATTTGTTTAAAGTTTCAATTACCTTTGATAGCTTCCATATCAAAGCTCTTCTGTTTCATTAGATTGTACATGTCAAAAAGTTATGTCAAGAAAATTTATCCTTTTCCACGATATAAAAATATTTGGTTATTTATATCTCATCAATAGAATGTTCCTTGAAAAGTCTAGAAAAAGAAGATAATGAAAATAATCATTTTAATTAATTATTTATGAATTAGATATTTAAATTCAAATACATACTAGAATATACATCAGGCAGGTTTACTTAATTCGAGTATTACTACCAGTTTTAAATTACATTATTCCCACGTTCCTTATACTGAACGTTAATGAAAGTCATACGCAGATCATGTGTAAATCGTATTACAACGCAAATTTTTCTATATTGCATTCGTTCCAGTGGCTACTGAGGTGATGAAAGTAATTAGATTATACTGTTACCGGAATGTGTCCGTTAATTCTCAAAAGCAGTTCCGAACGAGTAGAAATGTATTGTTCTGTCAATTGAGATGTGCGTGTGGTCGTTTCTGTTACTTGATATCAGAGTACAATAGGTCAAAGATAATGTGACGAAATATCCAGATGTGTAATGAAATGTGAACTAAATAATTGGAAAATTAACGCCACGAGATACGTAGTAACAAATTAAATGCATTACGTGTAATTTTAAGCTGAAGGATGGTAGTTAAGGATTAGTAACATGATACGTTCTACGTAGATGTTAGGAAAATTAATACTATAAAAGTCAGTACGAAAAATTTCATTTATTATTAATTTTTATATATGCATGATAACTTTTTAGTTTTCTTAATTTTAGTTTCTATATGCTATATTATTTATAATGTAAACTTAGTATGATTACCTGTTAATATATGCAGAGTATTATTTACCACAGAACGTGGAGTTAAATTTATGCTTTATTTATGATTCTATTAAACGGTTATGTAAATTGAATAAATGGAATAAATGGAAAATTATATTATTTAATAAAGCAATCATTCGTGAAATTATCTACGTAAAATCTAATAAGCAAGGTTTTAAATTAAATATTAAATGAATAATTCGTATTCTGTACGCGTGATCATTGCGGAATGTACAAAATCATTGTCCTCCAAATGAAATTGCTTACAACAAATTTTTCAAAAAATTTGCAAATTAAACTGACTTTATTAAGAGTCAATTCTAATCATGTGGGTATTGAAACTTATCGAATTAAAGATCTAAAAGTTTGATGGAATCACTTCAAAGACGCGTACCACTTTGATGTTGAAAAGTGATGGAAGAAAGCGTTTGACTTCGACCGCCGTTTTAACGAACACATCGTTGAGGGTTGTTCCATTTCCATCGCCGTAGTAACTCATCTTGTACGACGACTACGCCCTAACTAGTCTATCGCGATCACCACTGATCACTAAATGCTTATTTTTCAAACTATTCGGCTCAAAGATCAGAAACTTTGTTCACTCGCGTTATTGATGATTAGTTTGTGTCACGTGTTTATCGTACAGAACCAAGTAGTTTAGACTACGGTAAACGAAAATTATTGAACTTTCGATACAATTATTTTACGCGATTTCACAATACGGATATAGAACCGTTACGTTGACAGGTCTGGAGACACGAACTGAGCTCATTCTGCTATTACCCTCACCTATGTTTCGTCACACGGTATGGCTAAACGCGCCATAATGCACACGACTTTTCTATAGGATTTTTCTTAATAATAAATATGAACCGTTATATACTATATGGAATAAATCGAATAAAATCTGGAATATAGACATTCCGGATTTTAGCATAATTTTGTAGTCACGATACGTGAAAGTATGCCCACAAACTACCGGTATAAACAGATATTACGACTCGGCTGTATTCGGCTTTGTTCGGTTTATTTCCGTCCTTTTGGTGTGTATGCATCTTAAAGGAATAACATGAACACCATCTATGAGACAAACCACGAATTAACGCGTAGAAGCGCGATCTTCCAAACTTCAGAAACGTCCTTGTACTCTAAACTACAATTAACGTTGTTGCATAACTGATGCAACAGGCGTTCATCAATTACTTTGCAGTCGTACAAAATACAAAGCTGTTCTACAATTAACAGCCATAAAATCGTAGTTTGATACTAATACTCACTTCCGCCGTCGATGCTTCTTGCCGTATAAAATCTGGTTCGATCACCTCTGGTTTCCATCCGTAGGAAAAGTTATTCATTTTGCTTTAGCTACGATCTGACGGACGTTTATCCAGGATTCTGAAATTCCCTTTGTTGTCAGAGTTCCAAAATTACACGTAAGTGAAAGAACAATAGAAACGTGACACGTATTGTGCTATTCAATATTGCAAAACCTTTTTATCAATGGAAAGCACATAATGAGTCAGAGTAAATTATGACTGATAGGAGAGTCTGGCTATAACGTTATTGTGAACGATAACAACTTGCTAATTTGAACACCGATTCCGTGTCTTTTGACTACACCGACTGCTAACATACTGCACAAATTTTCGAAGCATATGGTTTTTAACGTGACTCAATGATTTCCTCAACACGCATTCGATAGATTTTTTTGGCCTGATCACAATATGTGTCATACAGTTCGAAACTACGTTACTGAACTGCAAGTTTAATACTTTGTTGAACGCTCGTCATACGACGTTGACGCGGAAGACGAATGAAGAACGATTCAACTGCGTATAAATATGTCAGAATATCTCGTGATAACCTCCATATAGACGGCTATATAACTCACCTGTTATATACTCTCGTTTTTATTACAGTTTCGTAACACTTTAGTTGCTAACTAGCGCATCTAACCTTTCCTCCAGTTTCGAAGTAGTTTACGTTGTTATCACAGTGCCGCTTCAAATTTTTTGATTTCTGTTGTCGTTTGAAATATCGTTTTTTAAAGAGACTCTTACCAGTGAAATGAACGTAGAAGTGAATTTACGTAATAATATTGGGACATAATTAATTTAAAATCGTGTCAACAGTTGAAGTTTTGGCAATATTAAATGTAATTTGACATATGAAGAAATTCATATGTCAAATTTTTATTTAAACTACAGTAATTGTTAAGTAAATAATTATAATACACATTTCAAATATTTATGAAATATTTAAAAAAAATTATTATTTGTAATAAAGAGACGAACTTTCAAATATTTCGAATACGAATTTATTCTATCTTTCTTTGAATATTTATTAAGTACTTTGTTATTGCTTAATATAATTTTATTAATGTTTAATTATGTATGAAAATATATAAAATAGAAGAATTTATTATTCTTTATTTTTTAACGAATACGTTATTGGATTGATCCATGTTTGGACATGAATTTACACATGAATTTCATTTTTTTTTTTTGTACTATCATGTTAACGAAAAGCTATCAAACCATTAAAGGGGATCATGTGAAAGCAGGTCTTGATGACGCTTCATACCGTTTTCGAACGTCGACCCTCAAACTTGGCCGGCCATATTATTTTGACATTGCCCTATATACCAATAATTACAAAATTGTAAAAACGTGAAATTTCCAACAATCAATATTTTATTGAATCTGCATTGATTTTTTATTTTCAAAGTTTGATTCATCTCATTAATATTTCAAAGGAAACGGACATCCAATTATTTCGAGTAATTGTGGTTATCAGATGGTTTCCAGGAACGTAACAGTATACTATTTTAGTTGGAAAATTACTATGCAGTAAATATAGTTATTACCGATTATTAATCTATCTTTTTTATTAGGTATTAACAATTGTGTCAATATGTAATTTTGATAAAAGGTCCAATGAGATGAAGTATACCAACAGGGAAAGTAATTATCAATCGAAAGTCACACCTTTAAGGTGGGTCTATGGCAGCATGTCAAGGTCACTACGGCACGCAGAATCGTCTCCACCCTTTGTATCCTTTGATTAATCGATAAACAAAATGAAATTTCTCGGTAATTTTACACTTTTTACAACACGACTTTTCATACCTTTTAATATTATTTAAATTCCGTTTGTACCATTTGTTGCAAATGTGTGCAATGTGCAAATCTTTTGTTAAAATCGACGTGTTTTTTTCTGAACAGATAAGAAATTCACCCACGATATTGTGAAGCAGTCTTCGATGCAAGATTGCTCGCGATACACTGGTTAAATTTTCTAAAAGATAGATGCCTGGAACGAAGCATCCTCCCCGCTCAGCTCGCTGGATTATAACGGTGCGGTCGGCGCCACGACACTGAGCGATATAGCACACGAAACCATATCCACGTGTATGTAATAACACGAAACGAAACTTCTCTGTTTCGTTATCTCTTCCTTCGAACATTGACGCATCTCACGGCGGAAAATTTAAACTTCTAAGAGCCTGCCACCTATATGATATTTTTGGAACAGAGCGATGAGATCGCGATATTACACTTTTTAAAAGGAATTAATACTTAGAATTTACTATTCTACTTGGAGATTTCCATCATCTGTTTTCTTTCTTTTGGATACATGGTAAATTTTACTTACTCAATCATTTGGAAATTGTACATTTCAAAATTTTTCTCTAATTATAATATTTTTCAGGTTTCGCAATTGCAAATATGTTTTCGTTTAATTGCATTGTCGTTTCGAAATGGAAAAAGAAAATAAAACTTCTAAGGGTATATCGTTAGTGCACTTGAGGCAGCGTGTTTTTTTGCAATAAGTGCTTGTGTATTAATAAGCTACTATTTAATTATCGTTTTGATAGGTTAAGTTTCAAACAGAAGGTTGTGAAAAATCAGAAAATTATAATATAATAAATATAAGAAGATCGTTGGACAAATTTATTATTTAAGATATCATTTTACGTGTAGTATAATTATTTGTTTCACGATAATTTATTATCGTAGACATTCTCGGAACGTATGTATGCCAGAGGAGAATAACGTCAGGTTTCGCAATCATTGCTAAGGTATATCATCAAAATTTAACTTTACGCATTTAAACGATGTTATTTATTTCTGTTAGGAGCAACTGTGCATTGCAAAGTAACATTTTGGCATTGCATTGGGGCGTTCCATCCAATACGAATCGAACATTCATTTAACCTCGTATCATCGATTAATTAACGTAGAAGCAATCAAACATCGAATCTAAAGCAAGTTTCAATTAATATTTGAATTCCAGGTATCATCAATCAATATCAACTGGATTGGTACAAGGAAATAATGATTGCCCAAAATGATATAGGTATTGTCGAGTAATCGAGTTATTCCAATATACTATATTTTGCAAGGAGGAAAGTACTAAATAAAAGATAGGATGCACAATGGTAGTTTGAAATGTGGCAACGATAGGAAAACTGGGTAACAACCTTGGCAGTAACGGGACTAAAAATATGAATTCGTTCTACGTTATAGTCGGCACCGCAAGGGGGTTCATTTTATGTTAAAGCTAAATTTGGCGGCGTTCCAAATGGTGCTTGAGTAAAAAAATTTCCCCCCTGCTGATATTACTTGAGCTTCGTCTGCCATCAGCTCGACTTCATTCTGCTTTTACCGAGTTCATTTCACTCGCGATGTATTTACTGGGTGGAATGTCTTTGGGTAAATGTGCTGTAAAAGATTATTAAAGAGGAGAGAAAAAGAGAGAAGAATGGAAGGAAAATTCGTTGATGAATAGGCAGAGGAGTTTTTCATTCTGCAGATAGATGACTCGTTTAAGAATCACGTTGAAACATGAATGTTGGCGACTTTAACAGTAATTATTAAAAAGTATGCGACTGACCGAGCACGGACCTTGAAAACAGCGTTCGCTGGATGATGGATGTCACCTGAACCGGATAGTCCTCCTCGGAGTAAGCGTGACAGAAGATTGTAGCGACCATATGTGGACCATGTGTCTTCTGGCGGCTTAAACAGGGTAGGATTCCTACGAATAAATTACCTTTTCTGGAGAAATTAGCATCTATGTCATTCGTATAAATCAATCTGGAAGACGTGCATTCATGTCTGACGTTGTATTCCTCTCTAATAATTTTGTTCAACGCAATCTATCACTTTTGACGCTCTCCGATTACACACGTAATCTTGAATGTTGAAGAACACTTGATTTCGTTTGACACAAGAAGGAACGGATGACAAAAAGAGAGAACTTGAACATAATACGATACATCGCCAGAAGATCGCCTGAGCCAAAGTATAACAGCTTACCCTTTTAGAAATTTATACGTTTTCGAGTTATTAGTATCGTCGGCGATTATTTTCACGTAGTAGTAAGAATAATTCGACATCTCCTGAATAAAGATACCGAGATAAATATAGCCACAAGCGTACGGGTCTATACTGTAAGTCGCGAGATTCTCGAAAGGGTGGCACAAACGCGCACTGTTCGCCGAAAACTACACTCGAATTGTCGTCCGTACCCCTTCTTCTTCGTTCCATCGATGCCTGCTTCTATCCGGTTGTCTGTACGTTTGTAGTTTTCTTCGTTTATATTTTCGCCTATACATATTTTCAGATGCCTGAATGTCTGCACAATTGGCTGACCTACCGACAGAGGCTGTACCATCAACGAGATGACAATGTTATTTTTGTTCTTCCATAGGAAAGTTGCAAACGCTATGTTACGCTATGTTCTAATTACGAAGAATTATAATTTTCCAATTAAACGATATACAATGTATGCATTTCGTTAATTTTAATATCGTAGTAGCACTTTTAGTTTGCCATTAGTAAATATTAAACATATTAATATTATATATTTTTTTATACATTATGGAAGGAAAAAATATGAAAAAATTATTTTTAACGTTAGAAAAAATACACTGTCGTTGTTAACAAATTGTTCTCTTATTGAACTACTTCCATATCACCTACTTGAACTTACCGACTGAACTTGTTATGTAAAGATTGAACGTTAAATGGTTTTCATGTCGGTCGCAATTGGAAGATTATCGTTAAATCGAATCTAACTCGTCTTCTTACTCTTGATCTATCTAGAACGACGAATAATAGAGGCTTATTTTTTTTCCACAAACATGTCTTTATTACGTTTCACGTACAGATATATGGTGGTTGACTTTCATACGCTGCGCGTACGTAAAGTACGTCGTCGTTGTAAGAAAAATAAAAAAGGGCCTGTGCTCTTTTTCGCGTTTCGAAAGGTTTGTTCTTTTCGTTTGCCCATTATTTTGCGGTTAACGATCGTATACAACGAGGTCGATGTTAAAGTAATGGACTTTCCACCATCCATCGTTCTTTCACAAGCTAACAATGAGTCAACGAGGTAGGCGAGGATATCCTATTATTCATTTTTCATGCACCAACAATCAGGTAGTCTTCACGGCAAGAATGACGATACCAATAGAGTTTCCGGTACTTAACTCGAGATCGATCTTCACCCTTTTCTTTTAATAATTAAACGCTTTGTGGAGAAATTACGATCGTTGTCCGGTGGTATATTATTTTTTAAATCATAATGTATCGAGGATGAAGGCGATTCGACCAGCCTTGCCTAGAATTTTGTGATAAACATATATATATATATATATATACATACACACACACACACACACACACACACGCGCGCGCGCGCACGCACGCACGCACGCACGCAGGCACACACACACACACACACACGCGCGCGCGCGCACGCACGCACGCACGCACGCAGGCACACACACACACACACACACGCGCGCGCGCGCACGCACGCACGCACGCACGCATGCACACACACACACACACACACACACACACAGATATATATATGTATACATATATATATATATACATCTATCACAAAGATTTACAGGTATGTGTAGAAAGACGTCGCAGGCGTACATCTTTTTTTTTTCTTTTTTTTTTTTCTTTCTTTGGTGTAAATTAAGTCTTGTGTATAGCGTATTGTCTCTCTCTCTCTCTCTCTCTTTCTCTCTCGCGCGCTCTTTCTCTCCCTCACTCTCTCCCTCCCTCTCTCTCTCTCTCTCTCTCTCTCTCTCTCTCTCTCCCCCTCTGTCTCTCTTTCTTCCGTTCTTTCTCACTCACACTCTTGCATTTAAATTTCTTCTATGTATATCACACATTGTGTACATCACTTGTATTCTTAAAAAATGTTTCATACATTATGAGGTTTCGATGATCATCCTGCATATACTTCATAAAGGACAAGAAGGATCCCCATGTAATTTCTTTGGTTAATCCTTCTGCAGGAGGAATATCGATGATAACATCTCGTTAAGAGCTATATCTACATAGTTTTCTTCGATAATTTATATGTTTGTAACTGCGATGGAATGTATTTGTGACGTTCAGTATTACGAAATGTAAATGATGATATTCGTTTCAGACTTAACGCTTTGAATCCTCCCGTTTTGTATTATGCATATATCGGACACGACGATAATCTTTATGTTTTGTTTGCTCTATTTTTTCCATTTTTTTTTTTCTTCTTTAATTTCTTTACATATATGTAGATACGTATATAACTTTACGCGCGCGCGCGCGCATGTATGCACGATGTAAATGCATGTGGAGGCTATGTGCGTGTACACAAGTTGGAGAAAAAGGATTTAGTTGAATTTAGTAATGGACGGTCTCAAGCTCGTAATGTTTCGTGGTTATTGCAATTCCTTGTATATTTGTATATAGTACATGACACGATAAACAAATCCATGAACGATTATTGTTGCTCGTATCAACAATTTATGGTTAATATACACCATAGCGGACCGTCCATTTGGTAAACGCAATTAAACTCTTTTCTCTAATATATGGACGAATGTAGCCTTTTCTCGCATTCAGAATAGGAAAAGAAGAAATGAAAAGAAAATTAAGGAGTGAAGAAATTATGCCAATTCACTTTCTCGAATTCACAACGTTCTCTCATAGCAGCGTTTCTTCGGAGTACACGCGACGCGAATATTCTTCGTCTTGAATCCACAGAAGCGACGAGGATTCCTTGAAACGCACAGGTTTCAACAATTTTTCTAATACTTCACGATAGTAAATGGTATTTTACATAATGGAAAGTGAAGATAGGAAATACAAAGGGTTACATGTGTTTCACGTGTATATGATGATGATTAGAAAAGATAATAATCTAATTCTTCGTTATTAATTAAAAGAAGGAAACAAAATAAGTAACTTATTTTCTTAAATAAATGCTTACTATAAATGTTTAGGTTGGATTTAGTGACAGTGTTTGTTATATTAAATTCATTACGACAGTTTGACAAAGCAAAGTTATATCCAACATAAATCAATTTTTCGTATGATCGTAATTGTGAATACATTCGGTAATTATAGCTGTTTCTTTTATTTATAGTCATCAATAATTTACCACTTATCTTACACAATTATTAAATCTACCTACTTTGTTTTACAATCATATCCATTTCTATCCATAACCTAATATGTATAAGAAAAAACGATATGGTTCTTCTTAAAGGTTTATTTTTTTTATCATAAACAAAATCTTAAAAAATTTTGCTTATTTTTGCATATAACTTTTCTTTGTCGAATAGTCATAGATGACCATACACTACAGTAGTATTCTATAAAAATAATTAAATTACCTTCTTGATTTCCATACTACCAGGAGTACTCGAACGTTGTGGTGGTGGCGAGAAGGCTATTTTTTCGTATGGTATCGGTCCACGACATAGAGCGCTAGGATCCAAACTGAGAGCAGCCTTTAGGGCGTGTTTCTTTAACATTCCATTTACATTAGTAGCACTCGTATTTAGGCCAGTGTGACTAGGGGAACAGGTACGTGTATTCGGAGACGAATTCGTCGTATCAGGCGGTGTATCCGAGGAAGCCACGATCAGAGAGTCAGAATTCGTGTCGGTGGTGGTTATGCTCTCGTTACCATTTCTTCTATACGCGTCTGTCACGTCGACTGTGCTGCTTCGACGACTATCGATATCTGCTGGACGGTTGTTACCATTGTCTGCGATTCTTAACTTACCACTATTTTCGATGTCCATTGAAGTTCGATGTACGCTTTTTTCTTCGCGATTTGAGCTGTCAATCGTATGTTTGTTCTGCAAATCCATAAAAATCACTGAATAAATACAATTATGTTTAATATATTTCTTATCACATTAGCTGTTAGTGTAAATATTCTACTTTGTTTATAACATTTCAATTGTAAAATATTATAATTTGGCTGTACAATATTAACAGCCAATGTATTAAATATTGCACTTTGCATAGAGCTAACAATATCCGGATTTAAAAGCAAATGATTCCAAAGATATAAGGAATCAATATGTAGCATGAATGCGAGATAACTAAATTAAATATAAAAATAGCATTTACATACATATACACATACACAATTACTCACGAAAGCATTCCGTGATCACCTTATACATATCACATATTTTATGTATTCAAATAATTTTTAATTCAGAATTAGCCATCATAATTTACATTAGTATACATTTTGATTAATATATTTCAGATTTAAATACAATTTTAAAGTTTATGCAAAAAAAAGATATTATGTAGAAGATGTGAAAAAGCATTTACGAAAGTATCCTTAATGTTATAGTAACATCATAAGAATAAGGATAAAGAATTGATTTATTGTAAATCATTTTATGGTAGTATAAATGATAATTACTATCTTTGATTTCAATATTAATTGAATATCTAAGATATGTCACATATGGAATGGGCGGATACTTTTGTGAATAACCGTACTTCATAATAACATATATTACGTCATAACAATTAACTGTCTAAAAAAATATTCAAAAAATAAAATTGCAATTAGCCAAAATGCTAAGCAAATATTTATTAAGTTGATCATAAAAGAAACATACACCAGAAAAAGGAATTTTTTGCAAATTTTATCAAAAGTACCTCTGAACGATCGCTCTCATCATTAAAATCACCGCGACTCGCGTTTTCAACAAAGGTTTGTTCAGAAATATCTGTACTAGAGCCATACGGATTAGATTGAAATTCTCCTTGCAGACTGTCTGTTGGGTGCAAGTTATTTCTTTCATTCAAATTGGTTCGATTCGGATTTTCGTTTCTGGGATTAAGATTATTGCCTGCTATAGCTTGAGCCATATGTTGACTCGCCAATCGCGGATCGATAATTCTGGGTTGCATGTATCCACATGCGTCCAGCTATAAAAATTATAGTATTCCATAGAATTATATATTCATTTAGTAAAAGAATTCTATTTTCAAAGATATATCACCAAACATATTCAGAAATAATGTCGAATTAGAATGTAAACTATTGGGAGAAATATTAAACGATATACTCACTTCTAAGTGTACATTAATACATTCTGTTTCTGGATCTGGCCTCATGATAGTTATTTCACGATCGCAAATTGGTAAAGTGTCGAAATTGGGTGTTGGATGATTTATCACGTCAGGGTCCTAAATATAAAATATTATGTATCAAAATTAATTTGCTTAATTAGTCGAGCTGCAATCAACTATTAATGCATTTTACCTGTAAGCAATAACCAATTCTCTCAACAATAGTTGTAAAACTAGGGCGGTTTTCGGGGGATGGGTGCCAACAACTTGTCATTATTCCATAAATAGGATCAGGGCATCCTGCTGGTTTTTCCAGGCGACCTCCTGACGTTACCATTAACATAACTTGTCTATTAGTACAGCCAGTGTAAGGTATATAACCAAACGACATAATTTCCCACAGCAAAACTCCAAATGCCCTACAATTAAAAATTAGTCACAAAGATGTTTATTACTATCTTGTTGTGAGTATCTGTTATAAATATAACAATAATAGTAATAAAACAGTATTAAATGTATAATTAAACTAGCTATTCATTACATGTGTAAATTTTAATTCGATGTCTTTAGATTCCGCCATTCTAATAATAAATTCAAATAGTTTTTCTTTTTGTTTAGGATATTATTCTGTGTAATATCAAGTGAAACTCACCATACATCGGTTTTCGTAGTAAATATTCCATCTAAGAAACTTTCCGGTGGCATCCATCTAATCGGTAACATAGCTTTGCCTCCTTTTCTGTAATAATCGCTCCTATAAATATCTTTAGCCATCCCGAAATCTGCAATCTTCACTACTCGACCGGATCCTTTACACGTAAGTAAACAATTTCTGGCAGCAATATCTCGATGGATAAATCGGGCATCTTCCATATATTTGCAGCCGTTTACGACATCGTATCCACATAATATCAGATCCAGCATCGTCAACGAAGTGGGCCGATCCTGCCAAAACAGGAATATACGCATGCACCCCAATGATGACAAGCGCCAAAAATTAAGAGATGTCCCTGTTTAAATTACAATCCAGAACGACAGGTAGTTAACAAAAAGTAATGGAACTCAATACAAAAATTAGATGCATAAATAAGTTTTCAATAACGTAAACACAAAATGGCGGAACGAAAATGGAAATTTTTCATATAAATTTAAACTTAAAGTATAAGTAAATATAAAAGTTTTCAATTAAAATGATATGCGGGAGAAATTTGTTATATTTTTAAAAGGACACTATTTACCGCGCGTGGTCGTTCTTCTCGAAGAAAGTTCTTCAAATTTCCGCCAGCAAGCAATTCTAAAACTATATACTTCGGATTTTTGTCAAAAGAAACTCCGATGAAGTGTACTATATTGCGGTGCTCGAATTTGCTCATAATTAAAGCTTCCATCATGAAATCTGCTTCTGTTTGTGGCTTCGACGAAGAGGGTATTGTTTTTACGGCGACTGGTAGCTCTTCATTACGTTTATTTTTATAGACACCTTGGAAGACCTCACCGAAAGCACCTTGACCAAGAGGTCTATCATGCAAATAGAATAAATATATTTAATTTATTAAACAACAAAGAAAAACTAAATAGTATTTTTTTGAACTTCTTAATTAAATTTTAATTCAGGATTTTATTCATATAAATAATACTGTCATTAAATTTACACTTACTTTCCTAAAGTTATATAATCACGGGGGATTTGTGGTAAATCTTTAAACCTGTAGAGATTTCCGGCGAATTCGTAGTTTGGATTAAATTGAGTCATCATAGTTTCGGAAACAGCACGTAGCGACGTTAATTCAGTTCCGTTACCAAACATTACTTGTCGTCGTTGTAAAATCGCTTTGCGATTTTGGTAACGATCATCTAGCAATAAAAGTGATTCGCCTTTACGATTGATGCATATTCATGTCATCATTTAATTTTGAACATTTATTTATTAACCCTCCGTCAATTGACGCTTCTAGCAGTTGCCAATAACCGTGCCTGGGTCAGTATAGACCCACGGTTACCATGTTTTTTATTCTGATCATCTGGGCTATATTTTTGTATATTTATTGTAGTATATTTTTTAAATTAAAACACTGAAATTTATATTATATCTTTAATTTATACATATTTAACATATACAGTATATGAATAAAATAAAGAAAAATACAAATAAATTATAAACAATATGCATTTTATATTTGTTATTATTTCCGACGCACATATAACATCTATCTCGTTTTTTACTTGTACTAGCTCTTAATTATCGTTGAATCGTTTTATCTGTAGTTTCTATAGCTCTTAGAATCTTTTTTCGCTAGAAGTTTTCCTAAATCTTCTAAAAATATTTTCGTTTTATAATTTATATTACAATTATTTGTATATGACGAATTTTTCATTTATCATATTATAAGTGCATTGTATAAAACGATGTTAACGAACAGAATATTGTCTAACTAACTGGTCTAATACGTTCATTCTACTTTTTGTTCTATTATAATACAAGATAATGTTAGGTTTATAATCATTCTTTGAATTTGAAATATTATATTCTCGATGAAAATGAGAAAGTAAAACGACGCATTTTCGCTAAAGTCAGATTAAACTTCTTTTCGAGAGCTAACAGTAGAAAATGATCAGAGAATAAATTTCGAAACATATGGTTCGCTTTATCGGTTGTAATATAAACAACTGTTGGTTTAAATCACTCATCATTAATTGAGCACAATTCGACAAAGCTCTTGCAGCCGTGGGTCAAAGAAGATCCAGGACGGAGGGTTAATTACACTTGAATATACTAAGAAAGTGTGAAATCTCCAAAATTATGATAAATTATTTATATGACAATATTATTAAATAATTTCTTACAAAGTACTAGGCAGAGAACTGTTAGAACAAATAGTAGGCCAGTGATTAGAGCTATGACCCAAAATAAGAACTTTTGATGGGTAACCTTTAAATCGTCAGTCACTGCGAATAAAATAATTATTAGATAATTTTCTTAAAAAATAAACAAAAGGAAAAATGTATTTTTTCGATACTTACTGACACAAGATTTTGAGTTATTACTTAATAACCAGCCTGGTGGACAAAGACACTTTGTCTCGCTGAGATACTGATCGAGAGAGACACAACGGAAGTCACAACCACAACCACTAATATCAGGAATGATGTAAACCTCTCCAGATCCATGATTTATCCCTGGTAGGAAGTGAACGTGCATAAGCTCGTGGCTAGCATAGGAATAACCGCCTTCACCGTTACCCGATTCCTTGTGACCGTTATCACCACCTGATATTGGAAATTAGTGATCAAGATGATTAGAAAGATATATGTAATAAAATTAAATTTGATAATTTATAAGTAAATAATGAAATACTTTTCGCAAAATCTTTAAAAATTGAGAAAAGAGGAAAATTCATAACTATCAATTTTTAATTGAGTAGAATATAACATGCTATTTTATCAATGTAGCTTAATGAAAACATTCAGCATCAATTTAAGTACTTAATCTAAGTACATCAACTGCACCAATTCCGAAATACAAATGTAACTACAATTAAAGGCAACATACAACTTATACATACACTTATGAATTGTAGATTCGGTGCATGTGTTTAAAATCACGTTAATACTGATTCGTTACCTATATAACCACCACCACCACCTCCTCTGAGACATCCACCACCTCCGCCGCCGAATCCTCCGTTGCCGTGACTCTGATTTCCAGGACCGCAAGCAATTCCTCCTACGCCGCCCCTAACAAGGGACATGCCAGCGGAAGTTCGTTGACCCAAAGCGCTACTTGATGTCCCGTTCCACCCGCCGCCAGGCCCACCTATACCGAGCAGATTTACGTAATTAACACAGTTTCAAAGCAGTTATAACTAAATGTAGACTGATGCGCATTACCGCAACGCAGAACATGTGAACATCACACTTAAATAAAACTGAAACTGAACATCGTTCAGTAACCTCAATTTATGTAATTTTTTAATGTAATTTATGTAATTTGAAAACATTAAATTGATTTTTAAAATGAAAGTTATGTGATTGACCATTATTTGTAGTACACTTATAAACCATTGACATTTTTATTATTAAAAAAGATTATAGTTATAATTAATTACATAAATTTATATTTTAATACAGTAGATTCTATATTAACCAAAGACATTATATAGGTACTGTTTGGTATGCTATATCTATTATAATTCCATTATGATATAAATACGATTTATGGAAGAAATAATATTTCAAAATTAAATTAGTAAATTAGTCGTGTTTTTATTTACCTGCCTCTGACGAGGAAACTGTGCTCGAAGTGGATAGTTTTCCAGATGGAGCAGGACCTCGTCCATGTTGATGCCCAGTATCGTCAAATTGTCCCAAACCTAAACCACCTCCACCCGCTGCGATTAGTATTGGATGCTGTTCTCCATTACCTTTTATCTGTGACATATAAATAATTAATAATTGCATAATAATTTATATTTTATCAATTTGACCATATTCGCTTACTGTAAAGATATACGTTGCTCCTCCTCCGCCACCACCGCCGTCTTCTATCTTGATCTTTTTTATTTCGTGTACTATTGAAAAGAATCCCGAAGGAGGCGATGATGCAGAGCAGTTATCCGATTTTTGTTCTAAGGTCTGAAAATTTCATTCATTATAGCGAAAACAAATATATTACAAATTTTTTTAAATTGTTAAAAAAAATTAAAAAATTAATAAAACAGACGCGTAAATATTATTTTATAAGTGAAAGATTAATATTTTTAATTGTATGTGGTATGTGAATCTTACCGAATCTTACCTTAAGACATGCATCCATTCCTGAGAATCTTACCGAATCTTACCTTAAGACATGCATCAATTCCTGCTTGCCCAACCATGAAATACAGTTGTTCACCCTTTTCTAATTCGATCACACCACGAACAAATGCTCCTAATGTACTTCCCATACCGCTAGAGCCTTTCCCGCCACGAGCACCCAAGCCAATCAAACTAAATTCATAATAATATACATATAAGTTAGGTTGTAAAATTTCATAAATGACAGAATAGAATTAACGCCTTTGTTTATAATATTGTATGAGACTCGTGATGAAGAAATCGGAACAAACATGAGTGTCACAGGTGAGAGGCATGGTTTGTTGATGGGGCCCAACGTAAACAACACGGTGGTTAGTTTTCACCGATGTTTTTCTGTCTCAGTTCTGTGTTATTCTTTGACGCTTTCAGAGAAAATTGATCAACGTGTAACCGACCTTGCTGTTGATAATGGCACGCACTATCGGAACTTAAATAATAAGGTAAGAGTTAATAACAAATTCTTACGTATAATATCCTCCGCGAGGCGCTGTCCATCGTTGAACACCATTTAAGTTGTAAGAAGAAGGTTCTTCCCAGTTTGGTGGAGGCACAAGTAACTCTATGTCTGTTCTATTGTATTCTTCAGCACACTGTTCAGGACTAGGACCTATTCTACCTGTATTTCCACATGTAGTAAGTCTTATAACTGGAAATACAAAAAAATATATAGTAAATATATATAAAAAAAATTTGATTAAAATTTAAATACGTTATAACAAAGATCATTAGAAGTATTATAATTGTTATGATAAACAATACCAGTTTTATTAACAAAGTCTGCATGTGGATCTGGGACTTTTTCCGAATCTATAACAGGATTGTAGTAATTGAAATCTCCCACGATTTGAGGTGGAACACCTAATACAATTAACATATAAGTATTTTAATGTATATATATATTTTTTATATAATTTTTAACATGGAAAAATTTTTAAATTAAAAAATTACCAATGCCAAAACACTCGGGGCTCAGAGAAAAATCATCAATTGCTACGTCGGCTTTTGGATCATAGCCTTTTTTTACCTCAAATTGGAGATAATACCTAATCACATATTATATTTGTATAAGAAATGTGCATGAAATTAAATTTTATAAATTTTTTTATGAATACATTAGTAAGTACCTGTATTTGATATCAGGTAAAGGAACAATTTTATTGTACCAAGCGTTACTTCTGTCAACTTTCAGATAAGCAGTCCATAAGGATTCATGGTGATTTTCATGACGTTTTACTTGAATTAAATACAATTCAAGTAAACCACTGTGAACCCCATAGTGATGATAAAAGAACCGCACCTGTATACAAACATATACATATATAATGTATATTATTTTTACTAGAATTTAATTAATTTTAAAGTAAAGTAACATACTTGACACGATTTATAATAAGGACTTTTTGGATCGCCATGATAAGGTGGTGTTGGATTGTACAATGGACTTTCAATGGTACCACGACTAGCATATTTCACTCGTGTTGACATACTCACATATGCATACGTCCCTGTAATGAGAAACTGATATTGAAATTTGATATGTGAAGTCATTGAAATATATGGATAGAATATAAAATATTTTAATGTACCAAAAATATTTATCAGAACAATAGTTTCTCTTCATAAGTACATGAATTGCTAATACACTTTTAATTAAAAACATATTCTCTTCTTTATCGAAGTATTTTTAGTCTTACTTTCGCATAAAAATCATGTTAATACTTTAATAAAAATAAACAAATTAAAACCTGCTATTATATATACATATATAAATTTTATTTAGATTTTAAGAGTTGAAGTATAAATCTCTTATCCATTCTTTAAATATCTTTCAACAACGGCTACTATTTTTACTTAGCCAAATTAATAGAGGAAATCAATTTTCAAACAAAAATGACCTCAAATTTCTCCTGCGGTAAAATCCAAGATAATATTAGATGAGCCATATATATGTCCCCTTTGGAAACAAAGTTACGTGATAAAATTACTCTATAGTTATTTTCATGATTTCGCTTAACGATAACGATAAATCCAAATAAATGTATTTAAAACGAATGAGAATGCGGAATTCATTGAAATGCATGTGAACACAAGGGCACATGTAACTATATACACACCGGACGCATTGCGGTATGTATGATCGTAACTAGGTCCAGTTCTCTCGGACGGCGTTGCGCCACGATTGAGGGTCCAATTTAAAGGTCTTCCCGGTACGTTTCTCCAGCCACACCATCCGTGCTCGAAATTACATCTGGTATTCTCCGGCATTTTGTCTGAAACACTCCTCAATTATAGTCTGTCATGTGTTCGAACGATGAACTGGACTGAAAAGTGGTAGGCAATAATTTGACAATTACCGCAGTCGAACTCCTCGTCATCGCCGTCAGCGCAGTCTTTTGTTAGATCACAGACATGTGCCCTTTTTAAACACGAACCATTCTTACAGCGGAACATATAGGCATCACCTTCCGTACAGGCCATCTTCACCGGTGTTGATTCTGCAAATAAGATACATTTGTTTTTCTTTTCTTAAGTAAACATCAGTGTTTGTTCAGCCTTTTCGCTTGTACAGATTACGCCGCGTCAAACTTTCTAGAAACTTAGAAACTCATGGTGTTTTCCTTCACTTCAACGTTACTTTTACTTTATTTATTCAACAATGGAACTTTATATATATATTAAAAATATTACTTCAACATACTTCATAGTATCTTAGTTTAATTCGTTTTGATACAAAATTAATTTTAATCATTGATGCCATTAAATAGTTGAGTTCATACAAAATTAATATAATCGTATGGAATAGATAATTGTACTTATCTGAATAATTAGTTCTACTACGAATGTATAAAATTGAATATTTAAAATTATTAGTGCCAAGAATAGCGGTTATTTATTGTTTTAAGTCTCTGCAGTAAAAAATTATGATGTTTGTTGTCTCTAAATAAAGGCAATAATTACCCGGAAAACAGTCCACTAGACGAAGATTATCAACTCCGACGCTAGAGTTAGAATAGCGTGTCAGAATCTCTAGTAGTAAATGATGTGGTTGAGTAATCACACCAAGTTTAAAAACTGTTTTTTCCCATCTGTAATACAGGCCGGTTATTTTGGTTATTATTAAAGCATGACAATTTTTATAATTGCGCAATAAAAGAATTTCTGCCGTAAAAAAAAGTAATGAAATAATGATTACGTACTTCGCATAATTATTTCCTGACTTTTTCGCGGCAATCCAATCCGCATCGCTCGTGATTATAAGCAAGTTAATAGTACCATTTTTCATTTCGACTTGGTAAAGGGCTATTTCTAACACACAATGCAATCCAGTCTGAGGAATCATGGGGGACAATATTTGAGCTTGTCCCTTGCCGCTGAACCATAAAAAATGTCCTGGCAAAGAGCGAAATTCATAATGAGGTATGCACTTGAATTCCAAGTTATGTGAAATAATACATTTTATGTAATCCTATATATCTATATATACGTCTATGTATCTGTATTTTTTAAACCTTATTTTATTCAGTTATTACTGTACATTACATTATCGTATACACTAGTATCAAACAATTTATTAATAACAGTTTATAATTAGATTCCTAACTTCCAAATTACAACAAGAAATCGTAGTCAATTCGAATTTATCTTGAAAACAAATGAAGTTTTGATCATAAGTGCAAAGAATGTGTCTTACCGTCTGTCGAATTACTGGCATCCGTAGTAGGCCCATATTTATTTTGCGCCGAATGCGTGGTTTTGTTGAAACCGTTAGTGTGGTTCCATGTCCAATCACAGATCTTCTCCAAATCGCATTGGCCGAGCTGTTGCAATCGACTCAGAGCCATCTGTGAGTTGCTGAACCCGCGTGGCGCTCTCTCCTTCCAATCACAACAGGTACCCGTGATGTAACAAAGGCCAAGAAGGAATCTCAACAATAGATTGCCACTCAGACCGAATTTTCGTCGCCAGTCGTGCACAGTGTGACTCGCCTGTCTGAAATTCGCGGTCAACAGCTCGGACCGCGTAGCTCTGATCATTACTCCGTGCTTTCCTCGTGTATTCGCTCGATATATTCTGGGAAAGTAATACACAACATATTTACACGCGTTCTCGTCTCATCTCCCGTTTCCCGATTTCTTCTATTTTCTCGACGTTTTGGCCCCCTTTCTCATGTGGCAATAATACGCCCATGGCGCCAGCATTTCGACCGTTCCATGGACCAATCGCGTGAGCGTGGCTTCTAGCTACAGTTTTTCGTCGCTAGAATCGCGCGTGATCGAATAATTGCAATGTGCTCGAAGCCTTCGAACATCGAGCGAGCAGATTTCTAGCAGGCTCTGGTTACGCTTATAATTGCAATTCGAGCTTTTGCGGTTTCGCATTCACGGAAGCCATGCTAGTCTTTTTCGATAAATTAAAAAAACAGAAAAGAATGGAATTTTTCATTTTCAAATAATTTTTTTTTCTTTATTTTTATTACATACGTATGTATGTAGCAAGATTTCGTTATCTGTTACAGGTTTTTTAATTTACGGATTATGAAATTCGAAGAATATGATGTATATATGATACTTATTTGATTCTTTATAATTTTCCTTGTGTCGATATTAAAAATACGAGATGTTAAATAACGCGATTTATCACGATAAGTTAAATTAATCGATTTAGCATACGGAACTGACTTTTAATGTTGTATCGTTAGTAGAGCTTTGGCAAAGCAAAGAAAATTACTCGTGAAGACGAGAGGACGAACTGGATGATGAAACGAAGCGGTGATTGGCGGAAATGGAATAACTGATTCGCCGATATTTCATAATTTCCGGTATGCCGGTTATTACCAAAGACGTCCCCCTGTAATGGTAATACCAAAGCGAAATTTATCCGAATGTCATTTTCATTCCACTCATAGATATAGAATATGTTTATTTTATTATCTTTTGTTTTTCAATTTTCAGATACCCCAAAGTTTACATTAATGAATTTAATATAACACAATTATTTGAATAAAATAATTCTGACTGCCATAATATCTTTTTGCCGAATATTACATAAATATTACAATACAATTTAAACCTGTAATTTTTACTTTTTTTAAAAATTAAATTATTATCTGTCAAATTAATTTATTTACTATATTCTAAATACTACTTTATGGTTAATTTCAAACTGTAATTTAAAATAAATATATGTTTATATCATTCAAAACCCAAATGAAATTCAAATATTTGCAATTGTGTAAATGTAAATATTTTCGCGTTATTTACCTTTGGATTAATTACAAATTAGTGTAATAATACATTACTTTCTTTAGCAATTTCGAAATTTTTAACTTTCTTTCTCTGAAAATAATGGGCGAAAAGAATTATTTTTCATGATTCTGGTACTATTTTTAAAATTATTTTTGGTCTACCGCAAAACGATTTTTCATATTGTTCTATCTGATATTCTACATGCCGATAACTTTTTCTTATTAACGGAAAAAATATGTCAAAAAGGACAGAAAATTAAAAAATATGGTCGTCGTAGTTTGTGATTTAAAGGTGTAAATCACCAGTCCGATTTTTTCTTCTTACATAAAAAGCAAATCTAACAACGATATCTGTTGTTAGCTCGCAAATATCGATCGAAATTCAACGAATACTTGCAAACTCCTGGCCAATCGCGACGATTCAGCGACGCGAATTGTTGAAAACGCGTCCCCTAAGTGATTTCTTGAATTCCTTTTTCGCTAATCTTTCGTTTGCTCAATCGTAGTTCTATAAAATGGCCTGAAAGCTGCACGTACGTTTCGATCGTGACTATTCTTGCCACATTTAACGACACCTGCATCTCCATTTTTGAAATTGGCTTCTACACATGAATAATTAAAGAAATACTTAAAAAAGTAAAAATATATTTTCACTGATAAATTGAAATATACTTTAGAGATATGAATTTAAACCTTATAATTTTGAAAAATAGTAAAACGAAATCAATGCTTTGCAGTCTGAATTTAAAAATCTGATTTTAAGAATGTAATTTTGATGAATATATGTAAACTCAAATATTTGTCCTTAAGTTTCATCTATAAAATGTATTATAATAAATATTACAATTCGACTGGGATTCATATAATTAAAATAAAAATTTCCTAGGATTATATTTTCTGTAATAATAAAAAATCCTACATTTTATGAATTTTAATTTGCGGAAATCTGTATAACAAAATCGGATTTTGCGAGAGCACGAGATGACATTCGGATAGATCTCTAAATTGACGACAGAGAAGTTGGGAAAGAATAAACGTAGATAAGAGGCTAGGTCGCTTCGAGTTATAACGATGAACACCGTGAACAAATTATTCAGAATATTTCTATCGATCTTTTAGTCACTCTCGGTTCGAAAGCTTAACAACACACTATATTCGGTCAGTACGTGCCGTATAACGCGATATTAATAATGCGTAACATATCACGTGATCGATACCGTACCTAACAATTGTATGTTGCTTCTAATACTTTATAACAATAATGTCACGTTACAAATATTGTATTGTCAGCATTCATCAATTTTGCGGTAAGAGACTGTTGCACCAGTATCTAGTCTGTTCTTTGTTTTATATCATGATATCTATTATACACTACTGTGCAAAATTCGGGTACTTGTTTATTTTTAACAAGATGTAGTTTAATTAAGCAATTAGTGCTAAAACAATTTAAATATTATATAATAACAAAATGATAAAATAAAATTGAATTAATGTAGAATTATTTGTTGCTTAAGAAGCTCCTTACCTTCACATTATTTACTTTTCAAATTGTAAATAATTCATAAATTAAAATAATTAAAACTTTCTGCCAGTAGTGCTCAATTACATTTGTTAAGAATGATACTCCTTATAGTAATAAAGATAAAACGATGTAAACAGCAATAACCATTTGGTGCAATAATTTCTTGTTATACTTGATGAAGTTATTCATACGATGTAACATATTCACGATGCATTATCGTAAAGAGATGCACACATTAACACAAGCAATTTACAACGGTTGTTAATCATTATATTCGAAAATCAGATTAAACATAAAAATGTCATATTAATGAATTGTATACGATTTCAAAGCAGTAATGGCATCAGGCCTACCTTCGATCGAAAATGATGTACAATATGCCAGCATAGTTTCCACTCGTTCATCCGTTTTGTAGGATTAGCAGCTCTTCGATATCATCGATCGGCGATCACTTCCTTTCAATCCTTCATTGTCCGGTCGAAAATATCAATTTCGACGTCGTTGGATCATTCGGCAGCCAACTCGATTTCCAACAATTCCTGTCACCTGTTCAAAATAACATATGCTTAATCAGCGTTACGTTTTAACATATAACACGTTGGGCGAAAATGAAAAGACAGAAACGATAGCGACCCTTGCGAATGACGAATAGTAACTAGCTGCATCGCGTTATAGGATCTCGCACTCTCAACTGGATAATCTCTTGTCTGTCGTTAACGGCAATCCAACGACAGCACTTTTTTCTCTCTATCCTGTTATCCATCCTCTCTTCTCTCCTTCTTTCGTGATCCGATTCCCTTCAACCCTCGCACACTCCTCGTTCATCATCGCGTTCTCTACCGTCTACCTTTTCCTCTCTATAACGCTGTCTCCCTCTTTTCCGGAATATTCAAGCGATCGTTTCACAAGTGCGAATTAAATGCTCCCTCAACTCAACTTGACGCGATTTGGACGATACTCGTTACTCTTATTTCCGCTTCTC
>NW_016912603.1:37875-50997 GCF_001483705.2 Eufriesea mexicana
TTTCCCTTTCCTTCACATATGCAACTACGCAGTTTCGTTTAACCTAACTCTTCCTTTCTGTTTTCCTCTTTGGTAATTATTTATAAAGTAAACGCCCTCTAAGATTTCTATGACTTTACATTATGTTATAGAAATCAATATTTTGAACGATTTTTTCGTTTATATATAATTACCGCACGACCTTAGTTTCCGAGTATTCACAAAATTTCTTTCATACCACACATTGAATTCTGCAGCACGTTAGAGCTATAGGAAAAAGTTAGTCAAAATATTGATTTTTATAACATATTAAAAAATCATTGAAATCCTTTAGGGCTACTACTTTTAAAATAATTACTTTTCCTTTTTTTGTCATATTTTGTATATTACCTTTGCGTGCCTCGAGTATTGACATTATTCTCACGTGCTAGACCACTTAGAATTTCCTATGATGTACGCGTGCTCGTGCGTCCCTGTGTGGCATCGTTAACACGCAAAACACGAGGGCAATGAAACTTCGATAAAACACAGAGGTTAAAAAAATTGAAAGGTGCGTCGTAAGTTTGGACGTTTGTAAACGCGACTTCTTGCCGCAGGTCTTGAACTGACAATTGACAGGAATTATTTGTTGAGTCTTTCTTGTTACCTCTTCGAGATGTTCGGACTCTCGGGAATGCGAGATGCTCAACGGATATATCTCGACAATCGATGGATCGATCGGTATCGAATTTAGTGTACATCCTTATCGACAGGTTCCTATTCTAAATCACGGTTAATCATTAGATATACGACTGCATTTCGAAAACGTGCTCTCAGGAATAAGACATGAAAACAAAGTTGCAGAAGATGTTCGATATGAATGTCGAAATAATTGAATTCTTTGCGCGTTTGATATCGTGGTTAATACTATATGGATAATGATAGTTTGAATAATTCTTATTACACAATTCTTTTTCCGACTGTTGATTCTAATGAATTGATTTATTTTGCAAGGAACAGAGTAATTATGATTTTGATGTCACGTGCCGTTTACCTAGTTTAGTTACAGGAAATTTCACTATGCAATTCGCGCGCAATCATTACACTTGATCAAAAAAATTATGAAAAATTGGAAGCACGCTGTTCTGACAATTATATGATCCCTGGCTAAAGTTGTAAAATCGTTTTCTGTCGAATTACGTTGAATATTATTGCATAATGTTTGCATCTCAATAAATTTTTATCACCAATTATTATAATAAAAAATTTAACGAGATATAATAGTAGACGGTAAAAAAATACAGAAAAATGCATAAGGTATGTGACATAATGAAATATTTTGT
This sequence comes from Eufriesea mexicana, assembly GCF_001483705.2. Taxonomy (NCBI): domain Eukaryota; kingdom Metazoa; phylum Arthropoda; class Insecta; order Hymenoptera; family Apidae; genus Eufriesea; species Eufriesea mexicana. Next base: position 39,177 of record NW_016912603.1, read on the forward strand.
ACGTGAATTTACAATTGATAACATATTTAGGTTATAAAACGTTTAAGACATCAAATAATTAATATTATAAAGTTTAACGACGTCTTGTTGACAAATACAGGTGTTATCATTATCAACACGAGGTACTTCATTATTTTACCACATTATTTGATAAATTATTCAATCTCAAAGTACTGCACAGTTATTAACAATGATTATTGGTCTCGCGATAACCATTACGATCAACGATCTACTTAAAAATAAAATTTTGTTAAATATATATGTTACAAATTGTGAAACAGTTGTTTACTAAAAATTCAACCAACTATTTTAAAAGAGTGAGTTTTCATCGTTTCTTCGTTGTAAAACGAATGAAGAATATCGGCCCTCTTTCGGGCACCGAAATAGGTCGAACCGCGATTTGGCACCGTATGAGATATCGAATTTTGATAAATCACACCACGAACAGTATCACTCGTTTCTTCTATTTCGTTCGGTATAGTTTAAACGTAGAGCAAACCAATCCGCCTTTCTTTCACTTTCCATACAATCGAATACTAGTTACGTTTGATAAATGTCAATCATGAAACGTTAACAGTTAAACAATTATGTTCGAAAATTCAAGTATGGTCCAGATTCTTTTCGTAATGGTTTCGAATATTCTCCTAAACACATGTTTTTCACACTGAAGTAATTCCCGCTTAATTCTCAATTTCAGGGAAGCATTTAGCGATAACACGACAAATTCAACAACATACCTATAAGAATGACACATTTACCTCACCCTACGAACCATAACGGGAATCTGATTCGTTATGCGGTAAATGATATACTTACATGGAACAAAGAGGCCAATCAGCTTCAAGTATCCGCGTATCTCTCCGTGTACACAAACAGATCACACGTCTAATAACCCGCGTTCCATCAAGCGATCACATACTTTCTCCGCGGCGACCTCTCGCATCTGTCACCCCAACAGCGAACCACCCTTTTCGCTCGCTCGTGATGCACGCTCACCGAAAACACCATCAGCTGAGAGGACGTGGATCGTTGGTGGCCGACACGAGAGTCATCCCGATGATCCTGACGGAAAATACACGGATGCTGGACAACACGCGTGGACCACACGAATTGATTCTGTCGCAACGCAAGATCTCGTACTCTCGAATCCAGCACGTCTCGTATCTCGTCCCACGACGACAATCGATAAAAGTCAGCTCTCTTTCTCACTCTCCTTCCTATCCTTCTCTCGCTCCCTCTCTATCTTCCTCTGTCCCTCCTCGCGGATCTGTTCTCCTCTCTGGGTATCCTCGTTGTCGTGAGAACTCTCGATGCGTGAAAGGTGTCGAGAACGATTATTCCGTGGAAGATCGTCGCGCGGCAGCTGGGCAATCGCGAAATACTCGAGGCTGGGAGCAACAGAGTAGCTCGCGGGCAGCGGCGCGTCTCTTTGCGCGTACACGCGTGGACCGAGCACACCGGCTGGTTCAGCAACCACCGATCGATGATACGTTCATCAGGATTCACCTTGGGCGCATATTCGAGTCTCACTGAAACTCTGCCTCTATGCTTCCCTCGCACGTTTACTTGCTCGTTTGCCTCGCCTCGTCTCTGCTCGCGACTTGGTTCGCGCTATCACAAGGCGTCGCGACGTCTGACGTCTGTATTCATGGTCTGCCTAGCCAGCCCGTAACCCGACGACATACTGTGGATATATTTGGAGAGGCGAACCAAAAAACAGTTTGTCGGGACGAAACCGCGAGGAGAACGAAGCGGGAAGAACGAATGAGAAGGTAGGGAGATGACGAACGTAAGATAATGATGAAAGATGAATTTTTAGGAAGACGACGCAATGTAAGGAAGGAGAGAGAACGGAAGAACGCGATTGAAGCGGAGGAAAGGAACGAGAGAAAAAGCAATGGAGGACGAGAGGCCGGCTGATTATATGGAGAGGAAAAAAAGGGAAGATCGAGAAGAGAGCACGGGAGATGGACGTAGATGAGGATGAAGGGTGGTAGAGAGGAAGTTGTGAACTACAAGGCGGGGAGAGGAAAGACGAAATAGTGGGATATGAGGGAGCATGCTCTTATTGACAAAGGGCAGGGACTCCGCCCCTGTTGAGAGTTAGACTCACGTCTGCGCCTCCTTTCTGCCAAAACGATCCGCGTGTTCGGAAAGCGGGCACTGGAATTTTGCTCCTGGATTTCTACGCGGATCGAATCTTCCTTGCATCGCGATATCGTGGAAACTATCACTCCTGACATCGAAACATATTTCATTTGCCTTTGCGTGTTTAACGACACTTTTACCCGCGTGAAGCTCGAATTAGCGGTGACAAGGAAAAATATATAGAGGTTAACGTTTTATGAGTTTGTTGCCTAGATTATAGAAAATAACGTTGTATCTCGATGTACACAACTGCTTTGTATAGAATATTATGTTTGACGAAGATTCTAAAAGCATACAGAGCAAGCGATATTCATAAAACATAGTAATTTTTTTCAAAGATAGTTTCATATTATCATTCATACAGGATTATAAATTTCTATTTCTATTCATACGTAGTTAAAAAGCTTCATGGAACTTATTGTTATAATGATGTAAATATACCTTCAAGGTATCTATAATAATATCCAAGGAAATTATAGAACACCTTTATATATCACACCAACATCTAAATTCTGCCATAGGGATAAACACCTCGTTATATACTCAACTCTAGTGTTATCAAGGCAGTTAAAATGGCTGGATTCAAACGTTTTGTTCTTACAGTCACTGAAGATAGATAGCTCCATTTGACAAGATTACTATTAATTTTTATTAAGATAAGTGTAATTATATATACTTAATTCTCTTCATCGTACATTTCAATTACTATTATCTATGTATATTACATTTAATTATATGTTTCAGATTGATAATTGTGTTAAATAGCGTCCAATTATGCTGTTATGCATATATGGCGTTTAAGATATTTTTATTGCTGGTCTCCAATTTACCGACAGGGTTCTGCATTATCCCCACCACCTCTACAAAGGCATGCGTCAACATAAATTTCTTTTTAATCGTGTACATGGTGTTCACGTTGTAATTCCGTGTGCACGATGGCAGTGTTTTCCCTTAGATCAATTTTGATACAGCTTACATAAATTTCGTATCTCTGGCAAGTTTTGAGTTTCGTGCCGTGATAATTACATGAACGTTCGTGACGTACAACTCATTATCGTACTGCACGGATAGCCATACGTGTATGGTTGTTTCATGTCGATATTCTAACAATTTCCGTTATGACATCGCCAATATAAGCGTGACCAGAAAAAAAGAATAGTACCGCGTCGAGCTGTTTTATATTTCCAGTTGTGTGTTTACGCATACCAGTGATTTATTTGAAAGAAAAAAGAAATCGCTCCTGCTACGTTAAATTATAACGCATTTTGCATCCCTGGGAAATGCCGTGTTGTACTTGTAGAATCACCGCGCTGTAAACACAAGAAGAAAAGAGTTGATGACTTTACATGGATACTTATTCTCCTATGGTTATTTTTGAACCTAGATTTCTCGGAGTCCGAGCACTATTTATAAAGAAAAGATTTTAATCCACTAGCCTCACCTAATGTAATATACGGCAATTTGTAACGTTTATCTAATGCGATATAGTACGGATCTAACGAAGACACGAGAAATTTTTTAGATACTGTGAATAAAGAAATGTATTTTCCTTTTTCCTATTTGAAAAATCAACATCGCATCAACAACAAGACTATTAAATTCTATATGTGGAAGAATTAAATTGCATGATAGAGATATGAATAGATTAAAAATTTAATGTTTTTTTTATGTGATTTTAAAAAATGTCTGAATTAATGATAATTGCAAGGTAAGCTGCATTTATAAAGTTATTTCGCATTTAATGCTAATTTAAGAAATTATTTAATCGATGTATCTTCTTGGTAGTAGTTTAAATAGTAATTGTTTGTATTGATATGAAATCATTAGAAATTTTATTGTCACAATTATGTATTTATTACGCCCATATTTATTGTTATTTACTGTTTTCAGAAAAATTTTTGATAAAGTCAAAGATCTAATTTCTTGTTCATATTTTAAATAATCTAACACTAATACGTCAATGACTTAGAAAACGGAAGAAAATAACCTAAATAAATCTTTCATCACAAACTTACACACGAGATGTCGCATAGAATCTGAATTGTATTTAACCTATACAGAGTACACCGTTTCCAAACCCTGACGTTTACTTCGTGTTAAAAATGACTCTATTCTCTTCGTTTATCTGGTTGTCTCGTGTGTTTATTTCGCCGGTGCACAGCCGCGAACGTAACGTTTGACGTCATTTACATAATCAGAAAAAAGAAGAAACGGAGAAACAAGAAAAATATAATCGTAGTAATACGACTGGATCGATCATCGCGAGGCACAATTCGTGGAGAAAACGCATGTTCGGACGATTTCGTTTCTACATTGCACGCTTCACCGAAACTCGATGACGCGCAAAACAAAACGACGAAAGAAAAACAGAAGTCCAGCCCGAACGTTTCACTCATTCAGCAAGAATTTCAGAAATGTCAAATCAAAAATACGCTGATTCGTACACTGGGGATTCCGGTTAGATGACTTTTTCCAGAATGAACAATAAATCCCGTAATATCCATACGGCGTGCGCCGCTTCCACGCCAGGCAATTTATCGAACAATAAAGTAAGAGCTCCTATTGTTCGGGATAGAAAAATCAGGATAAAAACTTCCGTTTTGCATCGCGTTCTACTTCAGCTGTGTGTTGTCGCGCGGGAGATCGCGTATACCGTTGTTTGGAAACGAGCGTTACGTTAAAACAATATACATGTCCGTTTAAATTGCTCACGGACGGTATACGATGTTGCACTATGTATATGAAGACAAATTTTCGTACTTATAAACTATGCAGTTGAATCGTTTTTTTGATAGATTGCAATAACACATTGAACATTTCAAAATTACTACTAGATCGAACATAGAATTCCTTAAATAAAGTAAACATTACATGGGAACCATTTTTGTACCGAATTTTTCAAAATTTTCCAAAATTTACAATTATTTATGTTTATATGTAAATTTGGTAAGGAATTATCTTTATTATTACAAATAATTTCTTGGTATGGTGCTTTGTTTTTGAGAAAATCATCGTTACATATACCAAGGTTAGTTGTATGTATATTTAATACAATTTTCCAACTGTGAATGAAAAGTTTCATATCACATTTTTATATTATTTTTGTAGAAGAGATCTTTATAGACTCAAATGTATAATTTTTTACATATATTATAAATTAATTATATAAATTATTTCAAAATTTAATAAAAATCTAAAGAAACTATCTCCTCGTCAATTTGGAGGATTTTTAAATATGTTACAAAGGACTTTGTTTTGAACAACTTTTGCCTTTGAAAAAATTATTAATTGACCTTAATTGTCGAGATAGCAAACTCCTTTCCTACTATTCTGCAATCTGTGGCTACGCACTTGTATATGTACACACTTGTGGCAATGTGTAGTTAACAGAGAAGTATCCTTTATGTGATGCAATGTAACGTAACCAAATCGATGAAGAGGTAGTTTTTCTAGATTTTTATTGAAAATTCATTTAAATCATGTTTGCTGCAGTTTTTGAAGGATTACTATAAACTGGTGAAGTATCATCTAGACGAGCATTTGCCTAAGAAAATTCCAAGCTTTCCCACTGTGGACGAGTTGAGATCTCGGGCCGAACAGGAATTTATTAATTATTATGGGTTATTCCCTACCTGTGCAGTATTTGCTCCCGGTTGTTTTACCATAGCTGGCAAAAGTGCAAATCTCGTGGAAAGTAAATCATTGTCCATGGTAGGTGCAAATTCAGGCATTTCTGTGGCGGTTCATTGTGAGCCCCAGTTTCTCGTTTGCACGATCGCTGAATATGCACTTTCCTACAATCGTAACGTACGGAAAAAGCAACAGAGGTGTGCAACGACGCGCGCATTTGTCTTCGTTTATCTTCCCTTGAAATAAAACAGGCCATTCAACTTGTCACGTTGGTAGTTGGTAAACGTAGACACGGCAGCAAATGGTGTCAGGTTAAGATGTTCTTGGATAAAAATGCCGGGGAAACGTTCGAGCTACGCTTGAACAATGAAAATCTTCACATACACGCAGAAGAAACATCGTGGATACGTTACTTGAAAGGAACGATACGAAGTTTCAAAAACAGGCGAGGTATTAGCTAATTCGGTTTCCAATTTCGATCTGGTTTGTTCACCGTTTCGTTTTTACGATCGTAAAATTTACTATTGGTTATTTCAATTTGAAAGCAGAGTGTAAACGTTTGATAACCTATATTTGTTACGAAAAACATAGTTGATATATCATATCGCAATTAAATGCATGTTTAACGTTCACGACTGATAGCTAGTTATTAAAACGGATTATATTAGTCGAAGTATAATGTTAAGTCAAAGAGAAATAAATTAACGAACAACTCGTAACGGTACGAGTGACTACGATTTAAACTCTGGTTAACCTAAAATTACATATGTACGTATGTATTTTGACACGAAAAAGAAAATGAGTGTGAAACACGTACAAGTTGAACGTAATCGATATTGTTAACAGCATACATTCCTGGATTTCAAATCGTAATCGTCTCCAGTTTACCGGCAAAACATAACTTCGGAAGTAGCTCCGCTTTGGTTGTTGCGTTGTATACATTTTTCGAGGCGATTACAAATCCTCATGCAGAAAGCATTATAGAGAAAACGTTGATTTGCCACATAGCGGAGGAATTAGCAGCAGGCTCTGGTAAAATTCGTATCTCGGACATTCTGACTTCCATTATCGGAAGTGAAAGCCAGATTTTCGCGATCGATCCACAATCTCTTCATATCGATCGATACCAATGGAATGCTATAGATGTTGAATTTATTCTCATCGAACTGGCTAACGTTAAGAAAAAATCATACGGTATACCAATACGGTATACGAATGAAACATGCTATAAGGAAATTATGACAGTCATCAATACGATGTCTCGATGGCGTACGCATCCGATTGGTGTTTCGATGATGAAATTTTTATTTTCACAAAGAACGATGGAAATGGCCAATGACATAATCGACAGGGATAGAAGAATAGTGAAAATGACAGACGCGATTCGGAAGGAGCAGTGGAATGTATTGGGTAGGATATTATCAAATGGTTCTTTGTAGCTTGATTAATTATTGAATATTTTGTTTTCCATTGCATAGTATTAATATCATATAATTGATATAAGCAAGTATTTTACATAGCTTTTTAAAATATTACATGAAACGTAAATACAATATATTATTTAGGCTGTAGTTTTTTTTTTAATATATATATTTATATTTATGTATCTTTCCTTATAATAATAGGTCGTATTTTCAAGTTTAATTAGTATGTTTCAAAAATTAGTCCATTTAGATACCGCGCATTTTATTAAAAGCAACTCAAGTCGTTATGTTTCTATGCAAATTTTGATTCAACGTTTAAAACCTACATTACAGGAAAGCTCTTATGGGAAAATCATCGTTCCGCGTGTAAATATTTGAACTTTTTGTCCGATGATATTAAACATATCGAGAGTATGTTTAAAACTATCGAGGGAATTTTAGGAGCCAGTATTATCAATGACGGTACATCCATCGTCACACTGGTAATTTATCTTTATCATATCTTTCAAAATAAAACAATTGCTTTGTAAAAAAAAAGAAATAAATGAAAATACTGTACATTTTAATCGTATAAAAAGAGGAAAACAAAAAACGTAAACATAAATGAAAATACATGTTATATGATTATGATTATTACGTAAAACATCGATTAGCGCATTATACTTCATTATGCATTCAAAATCTATTGCAATGTTTATTAGTCATATAACTATATCTCCCAACAGGTACAAAAATCGAAACTGAAAACTTTCATCGCTTTTTTAAATCGTATGAAAATGTCGCAACAATATTACTTAATGAAGGCATGTACGGGAACATCTATAATTTATACGTACGAACGACCCTTAAATATAAAATATTTATCTCAGCCAAAATTAATAATCAAGAATTATCTTCGTGACAAAAATGTCGAAGAAAATTATTATAAAAAATATAAAATACAAGAGTTCATTGATACCATTTCGTTATTTGTACCACGCAAATCTTAAATTTTAATTGAAATTTTTTTTTTTAAATTCTTTTTAAATATTTGTTTTCGCTATGGATATATATATAGGAACCTTTATATCTGCATACATTTCGTCGTTCTTATATTAATCCAACCATTGTTTTTACGTGCAACAGTTTATAAATGAATATAATAAAAGAAGAATAAAAAAAAGAAATGTCTTACAAAATGATTTTCATTTGAGCGAAAAATATTACGTGGACTTGTTATGTTGCAGAATTGATCTTTTTGATGGAATGTGTATTTGATTGGTCGTCAACTTGCGTACGGAAGTTACGCATGCGCATAATAATACTATGTTTGCCCTTTTATTTCTCTTACCCACTCTTACGCCCTTTAGTTCCCTATATTCCCCTTCTTTTTTCTTTTTTTTTTCATACGTAGTATTCGTTCTTTTTTTCTTATAAATGCATACGTTATTACAATGCGCGTGCGACATACAAAGAGACAATACTATAATGCGTGTACCTTGCCTTTGTAATTGGGTACAAAGAAACGGAATTCGCGTTTACACATCACATTACTAAGAGCACTTAAACCACGCGACACTTAAGTGCGTTATAAAAATACGCAATATTATTACGGTAAAATTCATAGTTTTCAGTTCGAACGACTGCATTTACTTATTGGAAAATGGAATCATCGCGATGATAATAATCTCAGAGACATCATAGCGTGTGATAGTTTTGTTCAGTCAACGCTTTATACAGTTTATTTGAGACTAACATAATTGCCACTAAACATGTAGCTAAAATGATGCCACCTAAAAAAGGAAAAGATAAACAATGTTTTATTCGAATGTAAGATAATATATCAGGTTAGCATACCTATCTGTATACATTTACTTAAACAATTTCAAGAAGTTTATTTGAGAAAAGAAGCAAACGTGTATGAAGAAAAATATCATTTAAATGTATGTAAATATTAATATCAAATACCTACCGAAGAAGCTGAGACCATCAAAATGTCGTCCTTTATAAAAAGTAACTTTTGATACTGGAACCACTGGTGTTACGGGTGTTGATGTAACATTAGATGTATCGTTTGGAATAGTGGGTATAACTGTAGTCATATTTTTAGCCTTTTCGGATATAGTTGTTGAATTGATGAGTGTAGTTAAAATTATAGATTTTAAGGTTGTTGTTGTTATACCATTAGGTTCCAATTTATGATCATTGATCAGGATGCTATCATTTGTAGTTTTGTTACTGACAACATTAGTAGCAACAGTGGTAGCATCGGTAGAAATAGGAGAGACAATATCGGTAGTTGTAGTAGTGATATTTTTAATAGCGTTAGTAGTTGTATTAGCAGAAGTAGAAGTATTAACTGCTTTAGCAGGACTCGTGGAGTTTATAATTGGAACAGTATCGTTAACTAGATTCAGTGTCTGCTGAGTGGTGGATTTAGTATCCCCTTGCGTTGTACCAGCTGTATAAAGAATTAATACAATATATATTACTAATAAAATTCTTGCCTCAAAGCTATTCGTAAAAATAAGTTTATCGTACAAAAAATATAAGAATATTATTTATTTTTTTCATAAGTTAACCCTCTGCACTTGAAGAGTTTTCCATTATAGAGATATAACAATTCCAAGCTTTTCTTACATTTTCCTAAGCTCGGTGATATACTACTTGTGCTAAAATAAAAAAGGGAAACCATATGTATTTTATTTCAATATTTCACGTGTAGTTACTTCTAGTCTAATTATTGTTTCATATTCGTTACTTAATTTTCAAAGTATCAAAAGAAACAGCGATTAAGAGCCATCCCTCGAGTACAAAGGGTTAAAACTAAGTATGAAATTTTGAATACAAGTAATATAGAGACAAGTAATATAAGAACAATCGACATAAATATCTGTCTAAAATTTAACACTTTTATGATATCCGTAATTATTATTTGTGAAAAAATTAATTCTTACTGGAATAAAAATATTTACTTTAAAATTTTATTTTTGACAATTTTAGTAAATAATAAAAATTTATGTTTTCTCGAACAATGTAAAATAAAATTAATTCACATAAAATAGATGGCCATAAAAATAAAAAAAATTTCTTGACATTTAATCAAATATTTAACGTTGTAAAGGAAATGAATAAAACTGTAAAATAACCGTATATAGCAAGCTCAAATGATTACTATATGTATGTGCATTACATTACAAGATGTCCTGTGCTGTATACTTAAGTGTATAAGCAAGAACATAAAATCGATAATGGTAAAATTCTACGGAAAGAAACGGTACGATTAATTAAAAAGCGTAGATGAATGATCAAACGATGTAAAACTAAAGAATTTTAGGTAAGCGTATGTTTCTAGAGACATCGAAAAACATAGCAACGACCTGTCCTATGTAACACGATGCAAGTGAATGTGCTGCTGCGTAAAATTAAAAATCCGTAGGAGATCATATAATATACGTATCTATTCTGTGCATAAATTGTATTTCTTAAGCAACATTCATAGAAACGTTCAAAAGGAAAATCTCGTACGTATTAACGCATAGTTGAACACGGAACGGTTTATAGACGTTAATAAAGCAAATACATGGTGAAATATCAATACTCACCATTATCGTTCGCAATGCAGCAGATGGTTGTAGCGAACAAAATGCAAGTTATATACACTAATCTCATGTTTGCGGTGAAATACGAACAATTCCAACAATCACGTACGATTTTTAAAGAAAGTCAGATGTTGTCGAACAGATTCCTCGTTATAAACCAGGTAGAGAAGCGTGCAACGTAAGCTTCTGCTGAAATTGAACTGGTCGCTAGCATCAGCTTCCACCAATTGCAACTGTACGAAGACAGTAGCGACGCTACGTATATAACTTCACTTTTTAAATATATTCCCTAGGTGGCTTACACGATGCATACCAGCATAAAAGATATTATTTTTGTATATCGATTAGTTAAAAAATATGGCAAATTAAAATTTTTATTTCACGTTACTTATACAATAATTTTTCGCATTTACGATTGCCATCGATATATTCACTAAGGTAGTCAAATGCGTGGCAATCGAATTTATACATTTTCCGAATATACATATAGAAATCACGTAAAATTGATTATTTAACACGAAAATGTAATAGGAAATAAAGATATTATAATTTCTTTAAAAAATATACGTCCGTTGGTAGTATTAAAAATTTGAAAAATCTAAACGTATACAAATATTTGTACGTAACTATTGGAAATAGGTTGTCTGGTATATCGGAAAGCTAAAAATATTATAGTTTGCTATTTTAAACGATAACTCGGTCTCGAATTATATCGCGTAAAAGAGGTTAAGAAAATGAAAATAAGTATAGGATAGTTGACCAGTGGTAGTACCGACAATGTGTCGGGATTAAAATTTTGAACCATCATTGATTAAGGCACTTGCTAACGACTTGGCATATATAATCGTTATAATTAGAGTAGAGAAAAAATGCACCAATCAGCAGGGAGCAGGGTAAAACCGGTGCACATACCAAAGCGCATATGGACGTTATGTTTTACATTCTGTTCTTATTCGTGCCGGCTCCTTTGCAGGATATTCTAATAAAGTGGCGCACTCTGCCGTTGGAGAGAGAAATCGAAAAGGAACAGTCGGGAAT